>NW_026652276.1:25824088-25842802 GCF_009828535.3 Hylobates moloch
TCTGGGAAGTGAGGAGCGCCTCTGCCCGGCCACCCATCGTCTGGGAAGTGAGGAGCGCCTCTGCCCAGCCACCTATCGTCTGGGAAGAAGTGAGGAGCGTCTCTGCCTGGCCACCCCGTCTGGGAAGTGAGGAGCGCCTCTGCCCGGCCGCTCCGTCTTGGAGGTATACCACGGAGGCCAGAAGCAATGTGGGGGCTGGACGTGGTGGCTCACGCCTGTGGTCCCGGCACTCTGGGGGGCGAGGCGGGTTGATCACTTCGGGCTAGGAGTTCGAGACCAGTCTGGCCAACATGGCGAAACATGAAAAATACAACAGACAAACTAACCAACCAACTCAGTGACAACAAAACAGGTCTACCCTGGAGTCATACTCTAATTTTTTCTATTTTCCTCCCTTTCTGATCCTTTATCCCACTTTCTTTTTCTTCCTCTTCCTTCTCCCTCTTCTTTGTCAAATAGAGGATTGAGTTATTATCACTGATCCATATAAAGTCCCTCTCTCATTTATTTTAACTCCCACCCCCCATTTCTATTCCCCGACTTCCCATGTGCAACCTTCCTAATATGTTTGATACGCATCTTTTTGTTTGTATGTATTATTAGAAAATGTTTAGTTTTTGTGTGCAAAAAAAATTAATAAAAAAAAAAAAGAACATGCTCATACTCGAACTCATGCTTAGAATAACTGCTTTTAAGCCACTCTTGAAAAAAAATTATCCAGATAATTCTTTTTTTTTTTTTTTTTGGAGATGGAGTTTCACTGTTGTTGCCTTGGCTGGAGTGCAATGGTGTGATCTCAGCTCACCACAACCTCCACCACCTGGGTTTCAGCGATTCTCTTGCCTCAGCCTTCTGAGAAGCTGGGATTACAGGCATGCACCACCATGCCCAGTTAATTCTGTATTTTTAGTAGAGACAGGGTTTCCCCATGTTGGTCAGGCTGGTCTCGAACTCCCAACCTCAGGTGATCCACCCGCCTTGGCCTCCCAAAGTGCTGGGATTACAGGCATGAGCCACTGCTCCCAGCCCAGACAATTCTTAAATTCATCCACCCAACTTTCCCATCTCCACTGCTTCCCCTCTGGTCTAGGAGGCCACTGTCTCTTAACTGTGGTTCTAAAAAAAATGCTGCTATCTTCCAGCTTCCACTCTTGCTGCCTTCCAATCAATTCCTCACTCAGAAGAAACATCTTTAATTTTTTTAATTTTTTGAGACAGAGTCTCACTCTGTCACCCAGGCTGGACTGCAGTGGCACGATCTCAGCTTCCTGCAACCCCCACCTCCCCCACCTGATCCTCCTGCCTCAGTCTCCCAAGTAGATAGGATTACAGGCGTGTGCCACCACGCCCGGCTAATTTTTGTATTTTTAGTAGAGATGGGGTTTCACCTCCCAACGTGCTGGGATTCCAGGCATGAGCCACGGCACTCAGCCAGAAACATCTTTTTAAAACATAAAGAAAATCAGATGGCCAGGCGTGGCAGCGCGCACCCGTCATCCCAGCTTCTCAGAAGGCTGAGGCAGGAGAATTGTTTGAACCCAGGAGGCAGAGGCTACAGTGAGCCGAGATCGCTGACACTGCACTCCAGCCTGGGATACAGAGCCAGACGCCATGTCAAATAAATAAATAAATAAATAAATAAATAAAAAGAAAAAGAAAAAAGAAAATCAGGCTGTTTTCTGCTTAAAATCCTCCTGTAACTTCCTACTGTTATACATGTGGAAGTCCAAGTGGTCTAAGGACCTCCCTCCCCATCCTGCCACTCCATCTGTACACCATAGTAGGTGTGCTATGCTCCAATCACACTGGCTGTGTATTTCTTCCTCAAGAGCACCAAATGCTTCCAAATGCTTGAGGTCTTCTTAAGTGCTGTCTATCTTGCTGCTCTGCTGCTCCACCCCTGCCTCTTCCTGTGCCCATTTTTGTTTGAGTCCTTGTTCAAATGTCTCCTCCTCTGAGCCCTTCTTGACACACGAACTAAAAGCTTGACTCCCTGCTCTGCCTCTCATTATTCTTTAATCACAACAGCTTGTTTCCTATGTAAGACTTACCAACATTTGTCATTATTTATTTTTCTTTTACTTATTTATTGCATAGCTCTTCTACTAGACTCTAAGCTCTATGAAGTGGTACCATAGAGGTAGGCCAACAAGTAGATGTTTGATGAATCTTTTTAAGTGACTGGGTGAAGTGGTAGCAACTCAGGAGTAGCTTATTTTTGTGAAAGCCTGAGACTAAGGAGAATTTTAATAAAAAGACATCAATAAGCTCCTTTATATGCCTCGTTACGGCACAATTGCTAAGTAGTTTTGCTTCAAGGTAGGGGCAGGACCAGATGCTTCACTGACATTCTCTCAGCACTGAGATTCTGGGAGTCTAAATGTTGAGAATCCCACAAGCCCCTGTCAGTCTGAGCTAGCAGCTGCTTTGCAGAGGGGAGAAAATAAAGTTACCAGGCAGATGGGATGGGGGAGGGGTGGGAAGCTGAAGGCAGTCGTTGCTAATGGGGTATGACAGAGCTGTGGGGAGAGGTTTGGGGGTGTGGGAGGACCTTGGCCACAGGAATGCCTTTTTCCCCAGGACAAAGAGGGCAGTGACGCAGAGCACAGGGAAGAGCAGCATTTGATTCAACCAAAGGAATGGTCAATGCAGCATGGCGTAGTTGCCTTGGGAAGAGATGCCTCAACCAGAGGCAGAACTAAAATATGAAAACAAAGAGCTTCCAAGTAGCAGATCTATTGCTCTGCTTCCAGGCCTTTTGGCCTGGAACTTAGCGGATTAGTGAACTTTCAAACCCTGACAGAGGTCCGAGGCAGAGGCAAAGAGATCATGCCTACTAATTTTAAACCAAAGATCGCTTGAAGAGACCCCAAAGCTCTCTTAATCGCACGTTCTGCCTGGATCATGAAAAATCGCCTTCTGACTGACTGTTCATCCTGCAACTTCCTTGCAGCTGAGGAATGGCACATTGTCATCCTCAGTGGGCATAACCGGCTTGCAGCCCCCAGTCCCTGTTTCACTGGAAGACATCAGAATCCCACTCTCAGTCTACTCAGCAGCCACACGGAAGCTGCAGCACAGCCAGCTTCCCACTGACTCACCCTGGCACACCTCTAAGAATCTATAGGTCCAGACCAGGGCATAAATCATGTTAAGTTATATCTTCAATAAAGTTATCATTTAGAAGAATTTAAAGTGTCCTCACCCACAAGAAAGAAAGTCTGGACTTCTCTTGAATAAGATAGCCCTCAGAACTGAATCAATATTTCTTTTCCTTAAAAAAAAAATACTTTGTCATTGGGATCAAACCAAGAGGAGTTATATTTTTCTGCAACAATACTTTGAGCTTTCCTGTTTGAATTTACTTTGTTTTAAAGGAGGTGATGGCGTTGTAATTTTAAAAATTTGGTCCCAACTACAGAATTGACTTAAGTAGTAGAGTTAAGTGATTCCTGGATAAACTATCTAGCAAATGGTAACCAGGAGATTTATTGCTTTCTTTAGTGAGTGTAGATTTGACTCTGTCAGCAACAAAGATAGAGGGAGAAGTGTTTCTAAAAAACGATCAGAGAAAGACAAGAGGATAGAGCAACAGGGATGTGTAGCTGTCCAACAAGAACTGCAGCCTCGCTGGTGGGTGGGACCTGGTGGAGGAAGTGATGTCTGATTCCTCTGTCAACCAGACCCATTTCCAATTGGCTTTGTGAATCCTAGGTGGTAGGTCCAACAAAAGGATGATGGCATTTATTTGCCTTTATATTATTTTAATACCTGTCCGGGGAAAATGCAACACTCTGACAACAGCCTTAGAAATAGCATCCCATCTGGATTGTTAAGACCACGGCAACTGGTACCTTCGACCAAGTTCTTAGGGTGAAGTCTCAGTAGGCCAGTCCAGGTGTAATCTCACTCTGGTGGGTTGAGAGCGGGAAGCAAGATGAAAAATAAGGAGCATATCTGAATAATAAATCACTGTTACTGGGCACCATAACACAGATGAGAAATTTTCCCTATCCTCAGCGGGCTCACCCTCCTGCACAAGGAATGAACTACAGGACATGATCTCAAACACCTACAGATGCATCTTGCAGGAATCGTGCACCCTTCAATGAAAGATCCTCTTCTGGACTTGCTATGCAGCTCAGCTGAAATGGATCAGGTCTCAAACCTGGTAAAGATGATCTTTCCCCTTGATTCTTGGGTGGGGAGTGGGAGGTGAGACGGAGGTGGGCCTGAGTTTATTTTTTAAATCGTTTATTCTCTTGGTTCTGTGGAAAACTGCAACCGCATCTCCTCTTCCCCTTCACTCTCTTTCCCGGGCTCCCTCCCTGAGGATGAAAGGATCTGAAAGCCGCATTTCTCCCCCTCAGCTAAGCCTGCCCTTTCTCCCCTTCCCAGCCAGCGGCACACAGCACCTGGAGCCCCAGCATCGCCGACGTCCGACCCCGGCAGGCGGGCGCAGCGAGGGAGCCGAGCAGCAGCCTTTTTTTTCCAGCTGCACTGGAGATTTAATTTTAATTAATCGTGAGAGCTTCAGCCCTGAGGATTGAATTTTTGAAATAGAGCACACCCTGCTTGTTTCTTTTTTCTTCTTCTTCTTTTTTTTTTTTTTTGCATTTCCCTTCCACCCTCCCCAATGGCATCGAAATGTAAAGAAACGAACGAGCAGTCTCACCCACACCTGACCAGGGACGGACGCTGGCGAAGGTTGCGGACAGCTGGCGGGGAGCGGTTCTGCTCCGGGAGGATGCGGCTTTGCCGCGGCCGGCGGGCGGGGCGGGGCGGGGCGGGGCCGGGCCGGGGAGGGTGCGCGGGGGGGGGGGGGGGGCCTTGCGGTCACGTGGGCTGGAGCACCGCCCCGCCCGCCTCGAATGTCCCTGAGAACCGGAAGGGCCAGCGCTCAGCTGCTCTGGCACCCCGCTGCAGGGATGGCCTCCTGGGCTAAGGGCAGGAGCTACCTGGCGCCTGGTTTGCTGCAGGGCCAAGTGGCCATCGTCACCGGCGGGGCCACGGGCATCGGAAAAGCCATTGTGAAGGAGCTCCTGGAGCTGGGTACGTGAGCGGGCCGCTGGTGAAGAGACGTGGCTGTGGTGACCTGGGGTAACCTGGAGTCGGGAACCAGGAGCTCTCGGCAGGGCTGAGGGAGTGTGGAGCTGCAGAGCAAAGAGGGGGCAGGTGTGGGCGAAATTACGACCACCAGGGAGACAGAAGAGAGCAGCTCTTCCTAAGGAATTGTGGAGCCACTCGTTAAAAACTGAAGAGACCACTCAGGCCAAAGAGACTGTGCCCCAGGTAGGCAGTAAGAAGAGCAGTGAAACATGCTGTGCAATTAGTTTTATATTCAGATTTAAAATTAATCCATTCTATATGCTTAATGTGAGTGATTCGGAAACGTGGGAAGACTTCATTTAACTGGAAAAAGTTGTAAACATACTAAGAGTCTCTCATAGTATCTTCTCACATCTCTTAACCACAGCAAGGAAATATGCTGAATATTTACCTTAACTTGGGTGAAGTTTTTGAATTAAAAAAATATATAAAGTTTAAAGGCATATGAAGAAAAATATTTGCAACATAAGATAAATCGTTTGTTGGTTTTGAGATAGGGTCTCACTCTGTTGCCCACGCTGGTCTCGAACACCTGGGTTCAAGGGATCCTCCTGCCTTGCCTCTGAGTCCGAAAGTGTTGGGATTACAGGCCGAGCCACCAGATTCGGCCAACAGCCTTATACATAAAGAGCTCTTACGGGCTGGGCGCGGTGTCTCACGCTTGTAATCCCAGCACTTTGGGGGGCCGAGGCGGGCGGATCACGAGGTTAGGAGATCGAGACCACGGTGAAACTCCGTCTCTACTAAAAAAATACAAAAAATTAGCCGGGCGTGGTGGCGGGCGCCTGTAGTCCCAGCTACTCGGAGAGGCTGAGGCAGGAGAATGGCGTGAACTCGGGAGGCGGAGCTTGCAGTGAGCCGAGATTGTGCCACTGCACTCCAGCCTGGGTGACAGAGCGAGACTCCGTCTCAAAAAAAAAAAAAAAAAAAGCTCTTACAAATAAAGAAAAAATCCAACACACTGATAGAAAAATTAGACTAATGGTATGGACTAAGTGTTCCAAAAGAAGAACTACAGACAGGCAAGAAACATATGAAAAAATAATCAACTTTATTGGTAATAAAATATAAAACAGTAAGATTTCATTTTTCTAACAAAATTTTGAAATGTTGGGAAAACTTAAAGTGTTGATGCAGGAATGAGAAGGCAGGAATGTAAATTATTACAAACTTTCTGGAGAGCAATTTGGAAAAAAAGATCCAAAAACCTTCACAATGTTTATGCTCTATGACAGTAATTCCTTTTTCAGGAATTTAAGGAAACAGAGTCAAGCAAATATTTTCATGCAAGGATGTAGTCTTGAGTAGTGAAAAAATGGAAATTACCAAAAAATCCAATATGAGGGAAATAGTTAAATCAATAACAATGAAATATAATGCTTCCATTTAAATATCTTGCTATTGGTCCTGGCGCAGTGGCTCACGCCTGTAATTCCAGCACTTTGGGAGGCTGAGGCGGGCAGATAACCTGAGGTCAGGAGTTCGAGACCAGCCTGGCCAACATGGTGAAACTCCATTTCTGCTAAAAATACAAACCAGGCATGGTGGCGCACACCAGTAGTCCCAGCTACTTGGGAGGTTGAGGCACAAGAATCACTTGAACCTGGGAGGCAGAGGTTGCAATGAGCTGATGTCAAGCCACTGCACTCCAGCCTGGGAAACAGAGCGAGATTCCATCTCAATAAATAAATAAATATCTTGCTATTGAAGACTTATTTGGAGAAATGCATACCATATTATTGAGAAAGGTAGAATTCTAAACCTAATAGCATTCCAATTTTACTTTTTTTTTTTTTGAGATGGAGTTTCGCTCTTGTTGCCCAGACTGGAGTGCAATGGTGCCATCTCTGCTCACTACAACCTCCGCCTCCTGGGTTCAAGCGATTCTCCTGTCTCAGCCTCCCGAGTAATTGGGATTACAGGCACACACTACCTCGCCAGGCTAATTTTGTATTTTTAGTAGAGACAGGGTTTCTATATGTTGGTCAGGCTGGTCTCGAACTCCTGACCTCAGGTGATCTGCCCGCCTCGGCCTCCCAAAGTACTGGGATTACAGGCGTGAGCCACCGTGCCCGGCCCAATTTTACTTTTAATAAAAAATATACATGCAGGGCCAGGCGCGGTGGCTCACGCCTGTAATCCCAGCACTTTGGGAGGCCGAGGTGGGTGGAGCACAAGGTCAAGAGTTTGAGACCAGCCTGGGCAAACATGGTGAAACCTCGTCTCTACTACGAATACAAAAATTAGCCAGGCATGGTGGCATGTGCCTGTAGTCCCCGCTACTCAGGAGGCTGAGGCAGGAGAATCTCTTGAACCCAGGAGGCAGAGGTTTCAGTGAGCCAAAATTGCGCCACTGCACTCCAGCCTGGGCGACAGAGCAAGAGTCCTAAAAAAAAAAAAAAAAAAGTATTACATATGCAAAAATAGACTGGAAGGAAGTTTATAAGATTTTTAGCCATTTTTCTGAAAATAACGTTAATTATGAGTAATTAAAATGGTCTTCGTCTTTTAAATATTTTTTAATGAACATCTAAATTATCTTTGGTTACGAATATGTTTCCAACATCTGGCATATTATGAACTAAAAAAAAATCTATGTTTTTAGTTAAAAAAAAAAAAAAATTTCCTAGTAAGGCCATGATGTAACCTCATCACCATTACTGCCCAATTTATTCTCAACACCAAACTCTATCCTCTTTCAGGAAAATCTGTAAGAAAATCAGAATCAGTTATCAATTCGTGCAAAGGTGAGATACTAGGCTTCTCAGCAGATTCATAGGACCCTAGTCCACTCTGAAGGATTTTTAATAGATTTTTATGTATTTGAACTTTCATCCTGTTGTGTAAGTGTGCTATTTGAACTTTCATCCTGTTGCATAAATATGCACTGGCCAAAAGCTACACCCCTGGAATAAGGTGACAGACTGTATTTTTCTTACCACAAACTAAAACATTAGGACATTGGTCTTGTAATCTTTTGGAAGACATGAATCTCTCTGAGATTCTGATGAAAGTGGTGGAATGTCTTTTGAGAAAAAGACATCATATACTTAAAAATATATGTTGTATTGGAAATGGATTTCCTTCAGTGAAAGAATATTAAAAATCTTTTTTTTTTTTTTTTTTTTTTTTTTTTGAGATGGAGTTTCGCTCTGTCGCCCAGGCTGGAGTGCAGTGGCGCAATCTTGGCTCACTGCAACCTCCACCTCCCAGGTTCAAGCAATTCTCTGCCTCAGCCTCCCAAGCAGTATTTTTAATAGAGACGGGGTTTCAGCACGTTGGCCAGGCTGGTCTTGAACTCCTGACCTTATGATCCATCCCCCTTGACCTCCCGAAGTGCTGTGAGCCACCAGGCCTGGCCATAAAAATCATTTTTATAATTACTTTTTCCTCTTTATCTTTTTATGCCAGAATTAATGGCTATTTCCACAACATTGTTATATTTTTACTAGAGATGGGGTTTTGGTACGTTGGCCAGGCTGGTCTTGAACTCCGGACCTCCAGTGATCTGCCCGCCTCAGCCTCCCTAAGTGCTAGGATTACAAGCATGGAGGCCCTGCGCCTAGCGTCCAGTTTTCTTTCTAGTCAGAAGGCCACTGTTTTTTGTTTTTGGTTTTTTTTTTTGGTGTCAATTATGTTTTTTTGGCATGAACTTTGAGGCATGGTTTTTAAAATGAGGATTTTTTTTTTTTTTAACGAAAAATACAGGTGTTTTCTTTTTTACTTCATACTATGCCAGATGTTGGAATCACAATGGTAACCAAAGATAATTTAGATGTTCATTAAAAAATATTTAAAGACGAAGACAATTTTAATTACTCATAATTAACATTATTTTCAGAAAAATGGCTAAAAATCTTATAAACTTCCTTCCAGTCCATTTTTGCATGTATAATCCATTTTTTTTTTTTTTTTTGAGACGGAGTCTTGCTCTATAGCCCAGGCTGGAGTACAGTGGCACGATCTTGGCTCACTGCAACCTCTGCCTCCTAGGTTCAAGCGATTCTCCTGCCTCAGCCTCCTAATTGGCTGGGATTACAGGCACATGCCACCATGCCTGGCTAATTTTTGTGTTCTTAGTAGAGAGGGGGTTTCACCATGTTTGCCCAGGCTAGTCTCGAACTCTTGACCTTGTGCTCCGCCTGCCTCAGCCTCCCAAAGTGCTGGGATTACAGACGTGAGCCACCTCGCCCGTCCCTGCATGTATTTTTTTTTTTTGAGATGGTGTCTCGTTCTGTCACCCAGGCTGGAGTGCGGTGGCGTGATCTTGGCTCACTGCAAGCTCCACCTCCCGGGTTCAAGCCATTCTCCTGCCTCAGCCTCCCGAGTAGCTGGGACTACAGGTGCCTGCCACCACACCCGGCTAATTTTTTGTATTTTTAGTAGAGATGGGGTTTCACCATGTTAGCCAGGATGATCTCTATCTCCTGACCTTGTGCTCTGCCTGCCTTGGCCTCCCAAAGTGCTGGGATTACAGGCGTGAGCCACCGCACCCCGGCAAATATTTTTTATTAAAAGTAAAATTGGGCCAGGCGCGGTGGCTCACGCCTGTAATCCTAGCACTTTGGGAGGCCGAGGTGGGCGGCCACCTGAGGTTGGGAGTTGGAGATCAGCCTGACCAACATATAGAAACCCTGTCTCTGCTAAAAATACAAAATTAGCCAGGCGAGGTGGTGCATGCCTGTAATCCCAATTACTCAGAGGCTGAGGCAGGAGAATCGCTTGAACCCAGGAGGCGGAGGTTGCAGTGAGCCGAGATGGCGCCATTGCATTCCAGCCTGGGCAAGAAGAGCGAAACTGCATCTCCAAAAAAAAAAAAAAAGTAAAATTGGAATGCTGTTAGGTTTAGAATTCTACTTTTCCCAATAATATGGTATGCATTTCTCTAAGTAAGTCTTCAATAGCAAGATATTTATTTATTTATTGAGGTGGAATCTTGCTTTGAGGCCCAGGTTGGAGTGTAGTGGCTTGACATCAGCTCATTGCAACCTCTGCCTCCCAGGTTCAAGTGATTCTTGTGCCTCAGCCTCCCAAGTAGCTGGGACTACAGGTGTACGCCACCATGCCTGGCTAATTTTTGTATTTTTAGTAGAGGTGGAGTTTTACCACGTTGGCCAGGCTGGTCTCAAACTCCTGACCTCAGGTTTTCTGCCCGTCTTGGCCTCCCAAAGTACTGGAATTACAGGCGTGAGTCACTGTGCCAGGACCAAGAGCAAGATATTTAAATGGAAGCATTATATTTCGTTGTTATTGATTTAACTATTTTCCTCATATTGGATTTTTAGGTAATTTCCATTTTTTCACTACTCAAGACTACATCCTTGCATGAAAATCTTTGCTTGACTCTGTTTCCAAATATTGTGGCACATGTGGTGGCATGGCACATGCTCGTAGTCCCAGCTACTTGGGAGGCTGAGACATGAGAATCGCTTGAACTCGGAAGGCGGAGGTTGCAGTGAGCCGAGATCACGCCACTGCAATCTGGCCTGGGTGACAGAGTGAGATTCCATCTCAAAAGAAAAGAAAAGAAAAGAAAAAAATTGGCTAACATTTTCTTTTTTTTGCTTAATTTGGGTTTATATAACAATGTCTTTCGCTTCCAGAGGATTTTGACTTTTCCTTTTGCTGAGAGGACACAGAAAGCTTTAGCTCACAAAAGCAGGATATTGTAGGCAGAATTAGATCTCCTTTGCACCTTTGACAGGTGCTGTTAGGCAGAGAGAAACCTGATTTCATCAAGGAAAACCTAGCATCATCAAGTTGAATTCCTATCAGATCTTTTTTTTATCTTCAAGTTAATCATTCACTTTCTGTTATTACAGTAGAACATAAATTAGGTATAGTAGATAAAATGCAATTAGGAAATGCAGGTGGAAATTATGACCCAAGACAGCATTTTTTCTTGCTCTAGTCTAGTCTAACTAGCCTGTTACCAACACCAGGGACCAATGAGGTGCTGAATAAATATAGTATTCTGAGTTGAAGATGGAAAGGGATCAGTATCAGCCTAAGCAGGAACGCAGCATACTAGGGCTACAAGCCTCTGATGTTGAAAGAACTCCTTATCCACAAGCTACTTCTATACCTGTTCTAACCAGGTCAGTTGAGCTTTCTGCATCTCTCTAGCTACATATAAACAAAAATAAAGTCTATTCAAATGATTTAGCATGAAAGGCAAGGATTATGTATAATATTTTTCTAGTTTATTATAAGGTAGCATAAGAGGTTTGCAATAAATTAAAATAGTATAGAAGTGTATAAAAGAAAAAAATGAGCTTTACCTTTTCTGCCCTTTTTCTAAATTCCCTTCCTGGTGATTTTCTACAAATTTAATGTGCACATGTATACACACATATATGTATTTCGTTTTCTACAAAATTGGGATCACAGTGTTCTTACTGCTCTGTAATGTTTTTTTTTTCTACTTAAATATCTTGTTTTTTCTTTGTTTTGTTTTTTAGAGACAGGATCTTGCTCTGTCACCCAGGCTAGAGTACAGTGGTGCCATCATAGCTCACTGCAGCCTCGAACTCCTGTCTCAGATGATTCTCCTGCCTCAGCCTCCCAAGTATCTAAACTATAGGCATGTGCCACAACGTTTGGCAATAAAAAAATATTTTTAGAGACAAGATCTCACCCAGGATGGTCTTGAACTCGCCACAAGCGACCCTCCAACCTTAGCCTCCCAAAATGCTGGGATTACAGGCATGAGTCACCATGCCTGGCCCATATCTTGTGTTTTTCAATGGTAGTACTGTAGTCATATCTCATTCATTTTAAAGCTACATAGTATTCCATTGTGTGGATCTATAATAACTTATTTAACCATTTCCTGAATGGACATTTAGGTTTTTATTTTACCCAGCATTGCATTGTTTTTCCCTGTAATACGTTTGCACCCTAGTTCAAGTTTGTCTATAGTGGAAAGTTCTAGCAGTGAAAGTCAATGGACTTGTAAAGTTGTATTTCAGTGCATCTTTACTTGTAGTAGACAACTGTCCTGAAGTCTTGAGGTTTCAGATAGTAACTAGTTATAATTTAGTAAACTTCTATTTAGATAATCCATGTGAATCATCCTATTTATATTCTCAACATATTTTTTACTCGAGGTCTTGGACAAAGTTAGGCATTAATCACCTTGGTGTTCTTGTTTTTTCTCTCTCTCTCTGTCTCTCTCTCTCTCTTTCTTTCTTTTCCTTTCTTTGTTTTTTTTTTTTTTGAGACGGAGCCTCGCTCTGTCACCCAGGCTGGAGTGCAGTGGCGCGATCTCGGCTCACTGCAAGCCCCGCCTCCCGGGTTCACGCCATTCTCCTGCCTCAGCCTCTCAGAGTAGCTGGGACTACAGGTGCCCGCCACCACGCCCGGCTAATTTTTTGTATTTTTAGTAGAGACGGGGTTTCACCGTGGTCTCGATCTCCTGACCTCGTGATCCGCCCTCCTCGGCCTCCCAAAGTGCTGGGATTACAAGCATGAGCCACCGCGCCCGGCCTCCTTTCTTTCTTAACACAGTCTCACTTCGTCACCCAGGCACAATCTTGCCTCACTGCAACATCTGCCCCCAGGTTCAAGCAATTCTCGTGGCTTAGTCTCCTGAGTAGCTGAGATTACAGGTGTGTGCCTCCATGCTCAGCTAATTCTTTTGTATTTTTAGTAGAGGTGGGGTTTCACCATGATGCCCAGGCTGGTCTTGAAGTCCTGAACACAAGCGATCCACCGGCCTTGGCCTCCCAAGGTGCTGGGATTACAGGCGTGAGCCATTGCACCCAGCCTAGGTAAAGTTTTTCATCCCTGCCCTATAGAGCCTATGCTCTACTCTGGGAACTAGAGCAAAAAATATGTATGTTGAAGGCAGAAATATCAAAGAAAGAAGTGGGTGGAGGAAGTGGTGGCTTGTCCTGGGGTGCTTATTTCTCCTTTCCATCTCACCGACCAGCTCAGCTATTTCTCCTAAGTGACAGAAACCTAACTGAGGGTTGGATTAGTCTAGAAGTATATACAGTCGTGTCACTTAACACGGGGAAATCTTCTGAGAAATGCATCCTTAAGTGATTTCATCATTGTGTGAACATCATAGAGTGGTAGGCAAACCTAGATAGTATAGCCTACTATACACCTGGGCTATATTGTCAATAGCCTATTGCTTCTAGGCTCCAAACCTGTACAGCAGGTTACTATGCTGAATGCTGCAGGAAATAGTAACACAAAGGTAAATATCTGTGGTCTAAACATATCTAAACATACAAAAGATATAGTAAAAATATGGTATAAAAGATAAAAAATGGTACACCTGTATAGAGCACTGTATAGGACACAGGAGCTTGTGGGCCTGGAGGTTGCTCTGGGTGAGTTAGTGAGGGAGTGATAAGTGAATGTGAAGGCCTAAGACATTATTGTTTACTATTGTAGAATTTATAAACACTGTACACACAGGCTAAACTAAATTTATAAAAAAATAAAGTAATTGCAGCTATGACATTACAGTGGCTACAGCACCACTGGATGATAAGAATGTTTAACTTCCACTTTAATCTTATGAGGCCACTGCCATACATGTTGGTCTATCATTGACCAAAACATTGTTATGGGGTGTGTGACTGTGTTTCAGTTATTTTTCCTGCTGGGAGAAGAGGGCCCTCCTGGAAACAAAAGGAGAAGGGAGTAAGCATTCTCCTAACAGTATAACTTAATGTTTTTGTTGAACATTATATATTTTGATAAATTAAATTCCATTTTAAAGTTAGGCAAGGCTTACAAGGAACTCATGGTGAATCTTTCCAATTTTTGCTTTATAAAACCCTCAGATTGCACACAAGAATTTCCAAAAGTTGTTACCATTTTTAGTTTATGAAATTATAACCTAAACTTTAAACATAGTTTTTAAAATTGTCTTATTTTGTACAAGCTCTATGGAAAACAGTATAGAGATTTCTTAAAGAATTAAAAATAGGGCACATGGATACATGTGTAACAAACCTGCACATTGTGCACATGTACCCTAAAACCTAAAGTATAATAAAAAAAAGAATTAAAAATAGAATTGCCATTCAATTCAGCAAACCCACTACTGGGTATTTACAAAGGAAAATAAATCACTATATGAAGAAGACACCTGCTCTAGTATGTTTATCACAGCACTGTTCATAGTAGCAAGTAAAGGAATCAACATAAGTGTCCATCAGTGGATGATTGGATAAAGAAAATATGTTATATATACCATGGAATACTACTCAGCCATGAAGAAGAATGAAATCTTGTCTTTTGCAGGAACATGGATAGAACTGGAGGCCTTTATCCTAACTAAAATAATTCAGAAACAAGGTCAAATGGTGCATGTTCTCTCTTATAAGTGGGAGCTAAAGAGTGGGTACACATGGACATACAGAGTAGAATAATAGACATTGGAGACTAAAAGGTGGGAGGGTAGAAGCAGGGGAGTGAGGATTGAAAAATTACCTGTTGGGTACAGTGGCCACTATTCAGGTGATGGATACACTAAAAGCCCCTTGTAACAAAACTGCACTTGTCCTCCCTACATCTATAAAGATAAGAAATAAAATAAAGTGCCTTATTTTCATATGCAGTAGCTAGCTTATCTTATACAACTAAAGTAGTTCAGGCCAAATGGAGAGCCCTTGTTCTCTGTGCCTTAATGAACTTCATTTATTCCACCTGTATATGTTGGACTGCGTGTTAGCCTAACAAATAGCGCAATTACAGGATCCCTACCTCCCAGGGGATGACAGTGAGTGGAGCAGATTATTAAATTAACAGGTAATTATGATACAGTGAAATGCTGTATTAGGGTGAAAACAGCCTATAACTGTATTGCCTCACATAGAATTTAACACTGAAAAACCACTGCAATCCAGCCTGGGCAACACAGTGAGACTTCATCTTTAAAATATATATGTACAAGAACCACTTAACAGTTCATAGGTAGTCTTTGCTTTTGCATGGCATTGTGGCATTGTAGCAATGATCATGCAAGCTGAAACCGTGCAAAGCAAAAATAGTCAATGGGAAAAAGTACAATTATTTCATGATCTTCAAAAATTTTTGTCAAAGTGGTGCCCAAACGGGACTTTCAGGGACAAACAGAGACCTGAAGGGACCTAAGGAGGCCTGCAGGGACAAATAGAGATAGAGTTAAATAGAGACAAATAGAGACTTTTTGGCAAAAGTCATCTTAACTTGCAGGGCGTTACTGTAGTCCCAGGAGTTGTTGATTTTGATTGTGAAGAGGAAATTCCACTAGTGGTAATGTCACAAGAACTTTGGGTTTTTGAACCAGGAGAATATATTGCACAACTATTGCTTGTTCCCTGTAAGTTGCACCCCTCTTCACGAAGGGAGAAGCGAGGGAATCAAGGATTTGAAAGTACAACTAGGAGAGAGATTTATCTATCACAACCCATAACATTTAATGGACCCACCTGTACAGTACAAATTGAAGGCTTATTATTTTTTTTTTTTGCTATACTGTTGCACGAGAAGGATGAGCTTCAATTTGCTTTCCCTGTGCCTTCTGTTAATCAGAGAGAGCCTGCCTCTCCTTATCAATGAGAAGTTTACTGCATGGTAATTAACTAAAGAGGCAGAAGCTGAGTTACAGCTTGTGGAGCAGATGCTTTGGCAACGGCATGCCTCCTGGCCACAGCCACAAAAGCCTTTGCTTCTGTTTTGGCAGATTTACTAACGTGGGGATGAGGGTACGCTTGTGTTTTTGCAGGAGATGAACAAACTGTGTGGCTGCCCTCAAGGTGTGTGCAACCACAGAACGGGAGACTGGAGGGACCCATGGATCCCAACCATGGGCCCAGTTCCCCCAGTATGAGCTGAATGCGAAGATGGAATGAACCACTAAGGCTGCACATTTTGCAATTGCCTGTCTCAATTAATTCAAAAACAAAAAGGGAGAGATGTTGCAGGCTGAAAGAGTGAGGGTCGTGATGAACTCAGTATACCACTGGAGGGTATATGAGCAAACAGCAAACTGTTCTCATAAATGCAGAATGTTGGCAAACTGACAAACTGCATCTGCCACCCTGAAGGAATGCTGAGGGCAGTCACGACCCAGGCGCGAGTGTTTCTTGTGATGAGGCACATCTGAAGCCTGTCAGCAATAATGTGAACCTGTTATCAGTTAAGCAGCTGACCAAATGTTACCTCGTCCTCCCTGCTCTTTCTACCCAATAAATACAAAAGGCCGCAGAAGCTCAAGGCTGCTGCCTTTGCTCACTAGCAGCAGGGAGCCGTCTTCTTCTTCCCCTGGCCCCTTCCTTTAAAAGTTTCTTTTGTTTTAAGTTTTCATTTCTGCTTTCATCCTCCTTCATTCAGCCTCGTAATGACCGTCTCAAATAGTAAGTAGTAACGGTAGTAACTGTCGTAGTGACGGTCTCAAGTAGTAACCATGGCAGTCTGCCACATAGGGAAATGAAAAAAATAATAAAACTAGACTAGTTTCACTGGGGAGATGTTGGTCAAAGAGTACAAAGTTTCATTTAGGCAGAAGGAATAAGTTCTGGTGATCTACTGCACAGCATGTGGCTACAGTTAGTAATGCATTGTGTATTTCAAAATAGCGAAAATAGTGGATTTAGAATGTTCTTACCTCAAAGAAATGATAAGAGGTGATAGGTACATTAGCCTGATTTCATCATTCCACAATATATTTATATATCAAAATATCACATTTTACCCCATAAATGTATAGTTGTCAGTTAAAAACAAATTAAAAAACCTCAGTATTGAAAATTAAACTGTTTTATTTTCATGTGAAAAGCGTTAGTGCTTGCCTTCTCATTGTATACCTTATGATATAGAGCAAGCATTTTTTTTCTATACCTTGTTAAATTGTTGTACTCCTTTCTATGTTTGGATCAGCTTCCAGCATTTTATCCTTTATACTTTCAGTGTCATGAAATATTTCCAAAAGTTTCTTTTTTTTTTTTTTTGACAGAGTCTTGCTCTTGTCACCCAGGCTGGGGTGCAATGGCACGATCACAGCTCACTACAACCTCTGCCTACTGGGTTCAGGCAATTTTCCTGCCTCAGCCTCCCGAGTAGCTGGGATTACAGGCACCCGCCACCACGCCTGGCTAATTTTTGTATTTTTAGTAGAGACGGGGTTTTGCCATATTGGTCAAGCTGGTCTCGAACTCCTGACCTTGTGATCCGCCCACCTCGGCCTCCCAAAGTACTGGCATTACAGAAGGGAGCCACCACGCCTGGCCCCAAAAGTTTCTTTAATGTGAAGTTTTTTGTGGGCATCACTTCCTCTGGGATATCTTCGTCGTCTTTGTCACAGGCACTTTCCTCATTATGTTCGCCTTCAGTAAGATCTTCTGGCTTTCTGTAGTTTCTAGAATGGCAGCAGTGTCACGCATTCCCCTTTTATAATTCCCCTGACATGCAATTCTAATTTCGCTTCCAGTGTTACCAATTTTCATTTCTTGGTCTCACTTTTCATGTTTGTTGGCCAGTCCCTCCTTAGATCATGTGTTTTTGTAAAATGTCACTTGGGTTTCTTGTTGAAAGACCAGGAGGTGACACAGCTATATGCTTTGCTGTCTGAGCTCTTCTGAACTGAAGAAGAGATGCACAGTGGGCATTCACTGATAGACGCTGGAAGAAATGACATGATTAATCACTGATCTTGACGTGCATCTGTTATTTATGATTTGTGGGTTGAAAGCCTAGCAGTGAAGTTTGCATTTTATGCAGTTACAGTTAATATACCATGGTTATTGAAATTTGAACCATGTTGTTGAGAGACTGGTGTCTTTAAGCTAAGCTAACTGAAATCAGAGCATATTAGAGCAGAGCAAAAGAAGGACCATCTCTACTTCCATTTCACCCTTCTTAGCCATTGTGCTATTATTCTCAAGGAGAAAGAGGGAATCATTTTATTTCTACATATGTTATAAATCTTACAATACGTTGTTATTAGTTTTACTTTGAACTATCACTACCTTTAAAGAGATCTGAATAGAAAGAAGAAAAGTCTTTATATTTACTCACATAATTACTATTTCTGCAACATAGACCTCATCTCTACTAAAAAGAAAAGAAAAAAAAAAATTGGCCAGGTATGGTGGTGTATGTCTGTGGTCCCAGCTACTCGGGAGGCTGGGGTGGGAGGATCAGTGGATCCCAGAAGTTCAAGGCTGCAGTGTACCAGGATCACCACTGCACTCCAGCCTAGGCAACAGAGTAAGACCCTGTCTCAAAAACAAACACACGAACCGTTTTTAGTTCTCTTTCTTCTTCTGTATATTTTTAGATTTTTATCTGGCATCATTTTCCTTCTACTTGAAGGACTTCCTTTCATCTTTTTTGTAGGGCAGATCACCTTGATGAATTCTTCCAGCTTTCATATGTGTGAAAAAGTCTTTATTTTGCCATCATTTTTGAGAGATATTTTCACTGGGTCAAGATTTCTAGGTTCACCATCTTTTTCATTGCTTTCAGTACCGTAAAGATTTTCACTGTCTTCTGGCTTGCATTGTTTCTGATAGAAGTCTTTATCTTTCTTGTTCTATACTTAATGTGTTGTTTTTCTCTGGCTGCTTTTAAGATTTTTCTCGGCCGGGCGCGGTGGCTCAC
>NW_026652276.1:25847802-26089024 GCF_009828535.3 Hylobates moloch
AAAAAAAAAAAAAAAAGATTTTTCTCTTCATCACTGGTCTATTTAATTATATCATCAGTGTCATTTCTGGTTCTGGTTTTTTTTTTTTTTTTTTTTTTTTTTGATATGGAGTCTTGTCCTGTTGCTCAGGCTGGAGTGCAGTGGGGTGATCTCAGCTGCTGCACCATCTGTCTCCTGGGTTCAAGCAATTCTCCTGCCTCAGCCTCCTGAGTAGCTGGGATTATAGGCACATACCACCAGGACTGGCTACTTTTTGTATTTTTATTTTTTTATTTTATTTTATTTTATTTTATTTTATTTATTTATTTTTTTTTGAGACGGAGTCTTTCTCTGTCCCCCAGGCTGGAGTGCGGTGGTGCGATCTCGGCTCACCGCAACCTCCACCTCCTGGATTCACGCCATTCTCCTGCCTCAGCCTCCCGAGTAGCTGGGACCACAGGCGCCCACCAACACGCCCGGCTAATTTTTTTGTATTTTTTAGTAGAGACGGGGTTTCACCGTGTTAGCCAGGATGGTCTCGATCTCCTGACCTCGTGATCCACCCGCCTCGGCCTCCCAAAGTGCTGGGATTACAGGCTTGAGCCACCGCGCCCGGCCTACTTTTTGTATTTTTAGTAGAGACAGGGTTTCACCATGTTGGTCAGGCTGGTCTCAAACTCCTGACCTCATGATCGGCCCGCCTCAGCCTCCCAAAGTGCTGGGATTACAGGTGTGAGCCACTGCGTCCGGCCTGGGTCTGTTTTTATTAATTGACTTTTCTCCTCATTATGTGCTGCTATTTTCTTGTTCCTTGGCATGCCTGGTAGTTTTTTTTGTTGGATGCCAGATACTGAATTTGACCTTGATGGATGTTGGCTATTTTTATATTCTTATAAATATTCTTAGACAGGCGCAAGAGATTGAGACCATCCTGGCCAACATGGTGAAACTCCGTCTCTACTAAAAATATAAAAATTAGCCAGGCCTGGTGGTGCACACCTGTAGTCGCAGCTACTTGGGAGGCTGAAGCAGGAGAATTGTTTGAACCTGGGAGATGGAGGTTGCAGTGAGCTGAGATCATGCCACTGCACCCCAGTCTGGCCACAGAGCGAGACTCTGTCTCAAAAAAAAAAAAAAAAAAAATGTATATATTCTTGAGCTTTGTTCTGGGATACAGTTAGGTCACTTGAAAACAACCTGATACTTGGCCGGGCGCGGTGGCTCATGCCTGTAATCCCAGCACTTTGGGAGGCCGAGGCGGGCGGATCACGAGGTCAGGAGATCGAGACCATCCTGGCTAACACAGTGAAACCCCGTCTCTACTAAAAATACAAAAAATTAGCCGGGCGTGGTGGCGGGCGCCTGTAGTCCCAGGTACTCGGGAGGCTGAGGCAGGAGAATGGCGTGAACCCGGGAGGCAGAGCTTGCAGTGAGCCGAGATCGCGCCACTGCACTCCAGCCTGGGTGAAAGAGCGAGACTCTGTCTCAAAAACAACAAAAAAAACAACCTGATACTCTAAAAGAGGCTTGTTTTGAGCAGCCTTTAGTCTATGGTGAATTTTGCCTCACTGCGGAAGCCATCTGCTTCTGCGTATTTTACCGAATGCCCCGTGAAAGGTTTTTTTCTGGTGGGCACACTAACCATTCCCAGTGCTGTGTGAGTGCCAGGGTTTGATCTCCCTGCCCATTTTTGCTAGTTCTTTCCTCTTTGATTTATTCCCAAGCATCGATCGGTACTCAGGTGAAGATTCAAGAGAGACTCTGCAGATCTCTGGAGTTCTCGCTCTCTGTATATCTTTTCTCCCTATCCCCTGGGCAATCTCACTGCCTTGGCCCCCTAGACTCCCAACTTCACCTCTTCCACCAGGGAGACTTTGGTCTCTGAATGTGTTCCCCTCCCTTGCTGCAGTGTACAACCTTTCTCCAGGCAGCAAGCTGGGGCAATCCAGGGGCTCATGTTTGATTTCACTGTCCCAGAGATGACCATCCAGTGCTACTTGATGTCCAGTGCCACAAAACCATCGTTTCATATATTTTGTCCAATTTTTTAGTTATTTCAGGATGGAGAGCAAATCCAGTTTCTGTTACTCCATCTTGTCCAGAAGCAGAAGTACTAATTCAGCTTTTTTTTTTTTAAGACATAGGGACACACATGGCCAGGTGCAGTGACTTGTGTCTGTAGTCCCAGAACTTTGGGAGGCCAGGTGGGAGGATTACTTTAGCCCGGCAGAAGTTCAAGGTTACAGTGAGCTATGATCAAGCCACTGGACTCTAGCCTGAGCAACAGGGTGAGACCTTGACTCTAAAATAAAAAATACTTAAAAAAATGGAACACATGATATATTTTTTCAATATTATTATTGTTGGAATTTGGACAACTCATGAAGGCATATTTATTTGTTCCCTGGCTGTTTAGTTTTCAAATAAACAGTGGTCATTGCATAATGTGGTCATTGCATCCCATGAAGGCATATTTATTTGTTCTCTGGCTGTTTCTCCTCAGGGAGTAATGTGGTCATTGCATCCCGTAAGTTGGAGAGATTGAAGTCTGCGGCAGATGAACTGCAGGCCAACCTACCTCCCACAAAGCAGGCACGAGTCATTCCTATACAATGCAACATCCGGAAGGAGGAGGAGGTAATGGAGATATATCCGTATCATTTATTCATTCATTGTAATTTGCAGTAATGGTTCTTAAACCTGGCTGTGCTTCAGTTTCTCCTATTGTAGCTGTCTTAGATGAGGCTCACTAGAAGCAGAGGCTGTGAAAGAGATTCTCATGTTAATGATTTACTGAGCCAGTGACTCCTGGAGAAGGAGAGGAAGGGAGGCAAGAATGTGGTCTCAGCTAGAGATGGCCTTTTGCCCTTTAAGTCTTTATTTTTATTTTTATTTTTGAGACAAAGTCTTCTCCTGTTGCCCAGGCTGGAAGGCAGTGGCGCGATATCAGCTCACTGCAACCTACACCTCCCAGGTTCAAGCAATTCTCCTGACTCAGCCTCCTGAGTAGCTGGGACTATAGGTACATGCTACCATGCCCAGCTAATTTTTGTATTTTTGATAAAGACGGGTTTCACCATGTTGGCCAGGCTGGTCTCAAACTTCTGACCTCAGGTGATCTGCCTGCCTCGGCCTCCCGAAGTGCTAGGGTTACAGGCGTGAGCCACCATGCCTGTCCCTTTGAGTCATTTTTTAATGTTCATTTTAATCTGATTTCATCACTGTTTATTCTGGGTTGGTATCTTACAAATTAATATATGACCGAGGCCTGCCCTACTCAAGGGTGTTCCAGGCCCTTCTATATATCTTGTCGTCAAAATTACAATTTTAGCTTTGTGATCTATGGGTATTGGGTGCTGGTACATTACTCATTGGTGTGGGATTTTTAGTCTTATTCATTGCTGCATGTTCATTCATTGTGGTACTTGGAGTGACTGTTCACTGTGAGAGATTGCAAACTCTAGAGCAAGCAATCAGGCGAGGTAGCAAGTTGGGCTATTAAACTTTTCCTTTTAGTAACTTCTACTGTTCTTCTTTAGGTGAATAATTTGGTCAAATCTACCTTAGATACTTATGGTAAGATCGATTTCTTGGTGAACAATGGAGGAGGCCAGTTTCTTTCCCCTGCTGAACACATCAGTCCTAAGGGATGGCACGCTGTGCTTGAGACCAACCTGACGGGTACCTTCTACATGTGCAAAGCAGGCAAGTACCATCAGTATCCACAAGTCACCATGTCTTTATTTAGAGATCTCAGGAATCCTATTAGGGACTCAGAAGCCCCATGTCATTAACATTTATTGGCTGGATTTTCTCACTTACAACATAGGAATGTAAATTGGTACATTTCAGTGTAGTAATTTGGCAATATTTATAAAATGTGGATATCCTTCAATCTCATCATTTTATTTCTTGGAATTTATTATGCGAAAATTATTAATGATCTGTACATAGATTTAGCTATTAATTTGTTCATAAAATTTGAGGAAACTCTCACACTTACTTTGTTTTTAAGAATTAATCTATTAAATCTTTTAGCAGAACCAATTAATAAATTCAGGGAGAATACCAGAGACAGAGTCTGTATGCTCTCTAACAACTAATTAGCATGCATACATAGTCTTTGGATTAAAGGTCATGTTTCGTGGGTGGTTAGTACTGAACTCCTGAGTTGGGTAACTCAAGAGATTTTGTAAAAACTACCCAAATCTTTCTTATGATGAAAAATACAGAACAAGTACAACCCTATCTCAAAGGGTCTTCATGCCAACATGAATTAGGCTTTATATTCTTAGTATCTACAAGTCAGAGGTCTTGCAGACATCTCTACCTAACGAGCAGAATCAACCTCTGTCTAAGTTGTTGTACAAGTTGGGTTGTTCCAATGGAAAAACCCAGAAATAACAGGGCTTGAATATGAGTTTATTTTTCTCACATAAAAAGTCCGGGTAGGTAGTGTAAGGATTATATGGTAGTTTCATAATCATTAGGAACTGAGGATCCTTCTTATTGCTCTACTGTTCTTGACCTGTGGTTTCCATTTCATGATTCAAGAGGGCTGCTCCAGTTCTTGCTATCAAATCTGCATTCCAGACAACAGGAATGAGGAAAAAGTGTAATGCTCACCCATTCCTTTTATGGGCACCATCTGGAAGCACCATGATGTTTGCTCACATTCATCAGCTAGAATTCAGTTAAATGATCATACCTAGCTGTAAAAGAAACTGGGAAATAGAGTCCTTAGGTGGGCAGCTATGTGCCTAAAACAAATTCTATTTCTACGGAAGAAAGGGAGAATGAGTATTGGGAGACAACTAGTGGTCTCTAACCCAAGCTTTATAACTCGGTGCTTTCACTCCTTCTAACAAGCAAATCAGCAATGTCTTACCAATCCAAGATTCCTTACTAACAACTGTCAATTAAAAGTCTACAGAATTGAAATTCAGCCATGATTTTTATTAGCCAAAACTGAATTAAACAATACAAGGCTGGCCGGGCATGGTGGCTCATGCCTGTAATCCCAGCACTTTGGGAGGCCGAGGCGGGCAGATTACCTGAGCTCAGGAGTTTGAGACCAGCCTGGGCAACACGGTGAAACCCCGTCTCTACTAAGATACAAAAAAAAAAAATATTAGCCAGGCAGCGTGCATCTGTAGTCCCAGCTACTCAGGAGGCTGAGGCAGGAGAATCTCTTGAACCCGAGAAGCGGAGGTTGCATTGAGCCAAGATCGTGTCACTGTACTCGAGCCTGGGTGACAAGAGTGAGACTCTGTCTCAAATAAATAAATAAAAAGTAAAACAAATACAAGGCCTATTATTTTTGCTTTTACTTATTTGGGGCTTTTAGTTTTTACTTTTCCTAAGTTATATTTTTCTTTTTTCTTTTTTTTTTCTTTTGGAGACGGAGTCTCACTCTGTCGCACAGGCTGGAGTGCAGTGGCGTGATCTCTGCTCACTGCAACCTCCACCTCCCAGGTTCAAGTGATTCTCCTGCCTCAGCCTCCCAAGTAGCTGGGACTACAGGCGCCTACCACCACATCTGGCTAATTTTTATATTTTTAGTAGGGACGGGGTTTCACCATGTTGGCCAGGATAGTCTCCATCTCCTGACCCTGTGATCCACCCACCTCGGCCTCCCAAAATGCTGGGATTACAGGCATGAGCCACTGCGCCCAGCCATATTTTTCTGTATCTTGAAAATAATAGTGAAAAACTGAAAACCATGCAAATATTCTGGAGTAAAATATTAGTTGAGTGAAGTTTTATACATCTATATGATAAAGAACTATGCAGCCATTAAAAATATTGACATAAAAATGTACTCATTAACATGAAAAAATATTGCCAGATATCACTGCCAAAAAAGCAAGTTATAAAATATTTTATCCAACATGTTCACATTTCTGTAAAAAAAACAGTATGTATTTATGTGTGCATATATATGAATAGAAATGATTCTGAAAAAATTTATACCAAAATACAGTCGTGTTGTTTAACAACAGGGATTTGTTCTGAGAAATGTGTCATTAGGCAATTTAGTTGTTGTATGAACATCATGGAGTGTACCTACACAAACCTGGATGGTATAGCCTACTACACACCTAGGCTACAAACCTGTATAGCATATTGCTGTACTGAATACTGTAGGCAATTGTAACATCAAGTATTTGTGTATCTCGACATAGAAAAAGTACAGAAAAAATGTGGTATTATAATCTTATGGGACTACTATTATATATGCAATCTGTCTTTGACCAAAACATTGTTGTGACACGTAACTGTATTGACATGTATCACCTCCAGGAGGTAAAATTACATATTATTTTTATTTTTTTCTTTGTGCTTCTCTGCCCTTTCTACTTTTTCGAATATGACCATATATTACTTATGCAATTAAAATGATTTAAAAGATGACTGCCCTAAAGTCCCCACCCAGTCTGTTTCAGCTTGTACCCTGGGACACAATATGCTATTGTTAAAGAATTGTGAAAAAAATCCACATATAAATTATTGGTGAATTTGGACTTTCCTATAGACTTTTATTATTCATTTTACTGATACAGGAATTTTTACCCCAATTTACTTTTGGAAAAATGTTGGATCTGTGGGAAAGTTGAAGCAATGATACAATGGATTTCTGTATACCTATCATTTAGATTCATGAAGCATTGTCAGGTGCGATGGCTCATGCCTGTAATCTCAGCACTTTGGAAGGCCAAGGTGGGCGGATCACTTGAGGTCAGGAGTTTGAGACCAGCCTGGCCAACATGGGGAAACGCTGTCTCCACTAAAAATACAAACATCAGCCGGGAGTGGTGGTGCCTGCTTATAGTCCCAGCTACTTGGGAGGCTGAGGCAGGAGAATCGCTTGAACCTGGGAGGCGGAGGTTGCAGTGAGCTGGGATGGTGCCTCCAGGCTGGGTGACAGAGTGAGACTCTGTCTCAAAAACAAACAAACAAAAAAATTCACCACGCACTGACATTCCCATTTACATGATCTCTCTTTCTCTCTCTCTCTCTCGCCCTCTCTGCACGCATGTGTGCACACACAAACACACACACACACACACACACACACACTCGTTTTGAAAGCAAATTACAGATACAATGATACTTTGCTTATATATCTCTTAAATATAAACACATTTTCTATATAATTACAATACTATTATTACACCTAAGAAAATTCACAGTAATTCAATAAAATCACTCATTATATAGTCCTTATTGAAATTTCCCTAATTGTTTTCCCAGCTTTTAAAATCTAAGATGTTATCAAATTCATGTATTGCATTTGTTTATGTCTCTTTAGTTTCTTGTACTCTAAAAAAAATCCATACTTTTTATATTTCATAACAGTGACTTATAGAATGTTCCAAATTCTGGATTTCTCTAATTGTTTTGTGGTGATTATATTCATTTAAATATTTCTGGCAAGACCCCTTCATATATGGTATATATACTTCTTATTGCATTACACCTGTAAGTCTATAGTTAAGGTGGTTTTACTATTGGTCATCTTAAATTTTTTCACTTGTCTAAGATTCTGACCACCAAACCTTTCTGTTGTAAAGACACATTTTTCTATTTGTAAACTATAAGTAATCTGTGGATAATACTTTGAGACCATGTGAAGATACTGTTTTCCTATGTACTTTTATCCAATGGGTTTAGATTCCTTTTTTTTTTTTGAGACAGGGTTTCGCTCTGTCACCTGGGTTGGAGCGCAGTGACGTGATTGTGGCTCACTGCAGCCTCC
The DNA here is from genome assembly GCF_009828535.3 of Hylobates moloch. NCBI lineage: Eukaryota > Metazoa > Chordata > Mammalia > Primates > Hylobatidae > Hylobates > Hylobates moloch. The sequence goes on from NW_026652276.1 coordinate 25,855,541, forward strand.
ACCCCCGGGCTCAATCAATTCTCCCACCTCCTGAGTAGCTGGAGGTACAGGTGCATGCTAGTCTACTAACCACCATGCTCAGCTAATTGTTTTTTTTTGTTTGTTTGTTTGTTTGTTTTTTTGGTAGAGCCGGGGTCTCCCTATGTTGCTGAGGCTGGTCTCAAACTCCTGGGCTGAAGCCATCCATCCGCCTCTGCCTCTCAAAGTGCTGGGATATAGGTGTGAGGCACTGCTCCCAGCTCATTCCATTTTTGATTCTTGCCCGATTCAGTTTCAGAATTGGAAGATGCAAAATAATGATTTTAAAAATTTATGCCTTATTTATTAATTGGCATTCTTTTATAAAGATGAGTTTTTCTTTTTTTTCTCACCTCCCTACTAAGCATTACTATTGATGAATGGAATTTATTTTTATTCAGTATTTCTAACCCATTATTGTCATTTTCTCTCTGATGTTCTAGTTGACTGGCTAATCTGGCTTCTCTGTCTTTTTGAAATGGCTCAGACCTGTTTCTCCAAGAAGACCTAGTTCCCTTTAGTAGGGAATAATAATTATTGTTTGCTTATTTATTTATTTACTTTTTGGAGAGAGAGTCTTGCTCTGCCACCCAGGCTGGAGAGTAGTGGTTCAAGGCTGCATAGCCCACTGCAGCCTTGAACTCCTGGGGTCAAGCAATTCTCCCTGCTTCAGCCTACCGAGCAGCTGCTACTATAGGCACATGACACCATGCCAGGCTAATTTTTAAATTTTTCATAGAGACAGAGTTTTTCTGTGTTGCCCAGGCTGGTCTTGACCTCCTGGCCTTAAGTGATCCTCTCACCTTGACCTCCCAAAGTGCTGGGATTACAGGTGTGAGCCACCACTCCTAGTCGGGAATGATTTTTAGAAGGCGAGATTTGGGTACTATATGTGTTCACTACTACTGGGTTATCATTACTTCTAGACATTTTCAGAACTAGGAAATAAATAAATATATGTATATGGTGGTATTTATCCAGAAGCAGAAAGTCTGTGTAGAATAATTTAAATAAATGGTTATTCTCCTTTCTTGTGCTAAAATCAAATGATTTTATATGTTTTCATATATTTTTCATATATGTTTTCAAGCATATATAAGTAACAAAATATTTAACAATGAAGTTAACAGAAAAAGTTTAAGACTTGTATGCCACAAACTGCCAGACATTGCTGAGAGAAATCAAAGAAGATTTAAATAATGTAAAGATATTCAGTGTTTATGGGTTAGAAGGTCCAATATTGTTAACGTGTTAGTTCTTCCCAAATTGATCTGTAGATTCAATGCAATCCCTGTCAATTTTTGTAGAAATTAACTGATCCTAAACTACATATGGAGATGCAGAGGGCCCAGAATAGCCAAAACAATTTTGCAAAAGAAGAAAGTTGGAGGACTTAATGCTTCTTGATTTCAAAGCTATTTCTTGATTTTAAGACAGTGTGGTACTGACATAGGATAGATATATAGCTCAACATGATTATAGTCATTAGGGAAATGCAAATAAAAACTCCAGTGGGATACCACTTCACACCCAACTAGATGGCTATTATCAAAACATCAGACAGCAATGGCATGTAGAAACTACATCCCCCATGCATTTCTGACAATAATGTAAAATGGGGAGGGACACTTTGGAAAACCATTTGGCAGTTTCTTTAAAAGCTAAACAGAGTTAACATATGACCACACAAAGATTTGTATTCATAATTGCTCCAGAGTGGAACTATCCAAATGTTTATCAGCTGATAAGTGGATAAATAAAACATGGCATATCCGTATAATGGAGTACTACTCGGCAATCAAAAAGGAACTATTAACACATTACAACGTGGATGAACCTCACAAACATGATTCTAAGTGGAAGAAGTTAGACACAAAAGACCACATATTGTGTGATTCACTTTACTTTAGATTTTCGAAAAGGTAAAGCAAATCTAGAGAAACAGATGAGTGTTTACCTGGGAATGGGTTAAGCTGCAGATGGGTGTGAAGGAACTTTTTGGGGTGATGGAAAGGTTCTCAAGCTGGATTGCGGTAATGGTTGCACAACTCCGTATATTTATTAAAAGTCATTACATTGCACACTTAAAGTAGATGAATTTTATGATGTGTAAATTTTACCTCAGTCAGGCTTTTTATAAGGAAATGTAAATGGACATGTAAAACATATCAAACAGGCAGTGTGCTGAAACAAGGTATCAGGAGGGTCAGGATACTTTAAAGATTTAATGATTGAGTTTGCCTCTATCCTGCAGTTTACAGCTCCTGGATGAAAGAGCATGGAGGATCTATCGTCAATATCATTCTCCCTACTAAAGCTGGATTTCCATTACTTGTGTAAGCGTTTTTATGTTGTTTTCTTTCTACGTCTTTGAGTTTTGTCTTCTGAATGGGGGAAGCAGGATAGGGAACATTTCTTAAATCAAGATCATTAATATCTTTAATGAGTTGTGATCCTAATAGTTAGCATTTTCTTTTATTTGAACTTAAAATTCAAAGTACTTCTAAAACATTTCCATCCAGATGCGGACTGCCAGATTTACCAAGGAAAGGGAAAATAGTATTTGTTGTTTGTCTGATGTTCAGATTAAACTGGATGTCTTGTGTTTTATTGGGCAACTCTAATCCCGATGTGACTAAACTGGCCATCACTGTCTGGGAATAGCTTATTTGTTAAAGTATAGAAATGAAACTAATCTGTGTTAATTTAGATTTGAATACCATTAATATACCTACTTGATTTTACACAGGACTGCTAAGTTGTTCCTCCTAACAGATAATCCAGGATTTTTTCTCCAAAAGTTTCTAAGGTTTTGTGCCTCTGATTAGCCACTCTGTACACAGAGAACGTGCCTCCTTTATGCAAATTTTAGTACCCTGCTCATTTCCTGGATTATGCAGAACTGCCAAACATGTATAGGATAGAAATAAAATTCAACTTGGTTTAAGTAAAAATCTAGGGCAGTGGTTCTTCAAAAGTGGCTTGCAGACCAGCCACATCCCCATCACTTGGGAGAAGTTGTTAGCACAGCAAATTATCCAGCCCCACTCCAGATCTGCTGCAAGAGAAACTCTGGGGGCAGAGCGCAGCCATTGTGCAAGCCCTGGAGGGGATCCTGGTACCTGCAGAGCCACCGTGGAAAGGGCATGTTAGGTTCAGCCACAATGTTAGCAGGAAGCTGCCTCTCCTTTTGGTTTTGCTTTCTTCATGTCTGCGTACATTCTCAGGCAGGCTGTCTCTAGGTGTGGCAAAAGGCGAGTACTAGCAAGAGTTAGAGGTCAACACTCTAGCTGTTCTTAACTCTGCAATGAGAGAGTGCCTCTCAAGTCATGCCAGCAAAAACAATATTAGTGGTGCCAGCAGGTCCCAGAGAGGATACTCATTAACTGACCCTGCCTGATTATGTGTTCAGCCATTAACCAAAAACTGTAGAAATGAGGTTGCTCTGCTATGCATGGTCAGCCTGAGGAATGAGGAACTGCGGTCATCATCGCTCGGACATGGACTGAGAAGAGGCAAGAGGTACTTCCTCAAGTGGAAATCAATGTGATGTTACTAAAAACAGAGTAAGAAATGGTGTGCAGGCCATCGATACCACTCTACCTTCTTTTCCTGCTCATTATTCTTTGCCAAATGTATTTACCTATTTTAGCATCTTGGAAGAAATAATTCAGATTGTAGGTTCTTTCCGGCATTTCCCATCCTCACAGGCAACTAGTGTTAATAGTTTTGGGGGCATATCTTTTTCCTACATTTTAACAACAAATTTAGGATACTATAAACACTATTCTGTATCTTGATGTTCTCAAATGAAGCAAATATCCTGGAGATATTTTCTTAACGGAGTCTAAAGAGATTTCTTCTTATTTTTTTATGGCGAATATGCCACTTTTATAAACCATAAGTAAGGAATGACTTATGTAACCATTTTCCAGTTGGTGAGCATTTGGGTTGTTTCCAACCTCTTGTTATTACCAAAACTAAACTAAACACCTGCAGTAAGTAACATTTTCTGTACCTCAGATAGTGTGTAGCCTAAATTGCAAGAGGTATAATTGCTAAGTCCAAAGCCAAATGCCTATGTGATTTTAAGAGATATTGCCAAACTGCCCTTTAGAAAAGTTGTAGTTCCTTTATGAGTGAAATGTATCCTCTTTCATGCATATGTAAGAAGTAATGAGAGTTTCTTTTCTTAAAATACATTTTTGAAATGAAATCACTGGCTTTTCTGATATTCGGTTGGCTAGAAAAAAAACACGGCTTGTCTTTAACGTGGAAAAGAAGTGTTTCAGATATTTCTCGCTTTTGTTCTCTTAAGAATCGTTTCCTTTTCCAGTGGCCTTCACACTTTGGACCATGACTCATAGTAAGAAATTTTACATCTTGACCTAGTAAACATATATGTGTATGTTTGTCTATAGACAAAACAAAATTCGTGAAGCAAACATTCTTACGATGTATGGTGCACTCTGATTTTTCTTTCTTTCCTTCTTTTTTGTTTTGTTTTCTTTTTCTTTTTTTTTTTTTTTGAGATAGAGTTTCACTCTTGTTGCCCAGGCTGAAGTGCAATGGCGCGATCTGCTTCCTGGGTTCAAGTGATTCTTATGCCTCAGCCTCCTGAGTAGCTGGGATTATAGGCACCCACCACCACGCCCAGTAGTTTTTTGTATTTTTAGTAGAGATGGGGTTTCACCATGTTGGTCAGGCTGGTCTCGAACTCCTGACCTCAGGTGATCCACCCGCCTCAGCCTCCCAAAGTGCTGGGATTACAGGCATGAGCCACCACACCCGGCTGATATTTTCAATTTTATTGTGGTCTACCCTGTTGTATTTTCTTTTTTGCACTTGCTGCTAATTACTTGCTAATTTTATTTCACTATTAGCATTGTGTTGTAATTTACAATTTGAAAGACATAGGTTTAGGTATCTCTACAATAGAAGAGGAGGATGAATGTCAGAGATTGAGCACTCCTTTTTTTAAATTTCAGCTCTCTTAAGAGACAAATTGAAACTGTTGGTTGTCACTTGTTTACTTGACCAGTACAGGTACATGCGCAAGATACATCTGGAAATACTAAAATGAATCGGATACCATCCACACTCTGGGGGAGTCCACAATTAGTAAGGGAGCAAAGCATGAAAATAATCAGCCAGAGAGAGAAGGTGTTGGATATTCCAGTAAAGGTATTTGCAAGTGTGCAAGCAGGAGCACAGAGGAGGGCAGCATCCTGGCAACATGTCTCAAAGGTGAATTCGAGTTTCGTGACATATGAGGAGGAGAAAGGAAGGCAAGTCAATGAGACATTTACTGTATAAAGACACAGAAATTTGAGACACTGTGGCACTTTTGGAAACTACAAATAATTCTTTGTGATGACGGGTGGTGTGGCAAAATGGAAATTAATACCTTGGAAGGGAGTGGGAGTCACAAAAGGCCTTAACTACCAGGGAGAGGAGTTTGAACTGCATCAGGGGTTCCTACACCAAAGCCTGTGGCCCTGGGGCTCTGGGGCTGTGCATCCAGGAGGGCGCTTAAATCCTCAGGGTTATCACAACTAAGGCATTTCTTTGGAGGATCTTTTTACTCTTAATGGTTGAGAAGGAAAACATTTATATTCAAGTGTGTATTACAAAGAAAAGCTCAAGAATGATGAGGATTTGGGAGTCATAGTTTGGGGGAGCATTATCTAGTTGTCCTTTGTTGGGAGTATTTATGTACTAGGTTTAGTCCTATTACAAGTATTTTTTTTTTTTTTTTGAGACAGAGTTTCGCTCTTGTTGCCCAGGCTGGAGTGCAATGGCACTATCGCAGCTCACCACAAACTCTGCCTCCTGGTTTCAAGCGATTCTCCTGCCTCAGCTTCCTGAGTAGCTAGGATTACAGGCATGTGCCACCACGCCCAGCTAATTTAGTATTTTTAATAGAGACGGGGTTTCTCTATGTTGGTCAGGGTGGTCTCGAACCCCCGACCTCAGGTGATCTGCCCACCTTGACCTCCCAATGTGCTGAGATTACAGGCATGAGCCACTGTGCCCGGCCTACAAGTTGTTTTTACATTAAGTATCTTTTTTTTTTTTTTTTTTTTTAAGACAGAGTCTTGCTCTGTCACCCAGGCTGGAGTGCAGTGGTGCAATTTCTGCTCACTGCAGCCTCTGCCTCCCAGGTTCAAGCAATTCTCCTGACTCAGCCTCCCATGTAGCTGGGATTACAGGTGCACGCCACTATGCCCGGCTAGTTTTTCGTATTTTTAGTAGTGACAGGGTTTCACCATGCTGGCCAGGCTGGTCTCGAACTCCTGACCTCGTGATCCGCCTGCCTCAGTATCCCAAAGTGTTGGGATTACAGGCGTGAGCCACTGCGCTTGGCCTACATTAAGTATCTTTGAATAACCCCAAATTCATTTTTTAACTAATGACCAATTTACAACATCTATGACTGTAGAATTTGGAATAACTTGTGAAGTTCACCATAATGGAATTTGACATATTTGACTCATATTCTGATTTTGATTAATTTTTCCATGGGCAATAGATATTTATTTTTTCAGAAAAGAAGTCAGTGGGGCTGGATGCAGTGGCTCGCACCTGTAATCCCAGCACTTTGGGAGGCTGAGGTGGGTAGATCACCTGAGGTCAGGAGTTGGAGACCAGCCTGGGCAACATGGTGAAACCCCATCTCTACTAAAAATACAAAATTTAGCCAGGTGTGGTGTCACACACCTGTAATCTTAGCTACTCGTGGGGGCTGAGGTATGAGAATCACTTGAATCTGGGAGGTAGAGGTTGGAGTGAGACTCTGTACCCCCTCCAAAAAAAAAAAAAGAAAGAAAAAAGAACTTAGTGATCTTATTTAACCTACTATCTCAGTTATTTCTTACTTTTCTTTTTTTTTCTTTATTTTTTTTTGAGATGGAGTTTCACTCTTGTTGCCCAAGTTGGAGTGCAATAGTGCGATCTCGGCTCACTGCAACCTCCACCTCCTGGGTTCCAGCGATTCTCCTGTCTCAGCCTCCTGAGTAGCTGGGATTACAGGCACCTGCCACCATGGCCAGCTAAAATTTTTGTATTTTTAGTAGAAACGGGGTTTCACCATGTTAGCCAGGCTGGTCTCGAACTCCTGACCTCATGTGATCCACCTGCCTCAACCTCCCAAAGTGCTGGGATTACAGGCATGAGCCACCGCACCCAGCCTATCTCAGTCATTTCTTTTATAAGAGTCTAAAGGCCATCCAAATAGAACTGGGAGAAAAACAATATGCCAGGAAGTAACTTGAAAAACACAAGTTTACCAGTTGAAAAGTGTGGATTAAAAATATATATATATTTGCTGATTTCTTTAGTATCTTTTCAACATTCTGATTCCTTCCATTTTTTAGGGAAGCTAGAGATTGCATTTTTAAGAGGCAATAGAGAAGGTCTTTTTCTATAACCTTAGATAACAGGCACTGAGAAAGAAAAATTACACAAATATAGGTTGAGCATCCCGATCTGAAAACTCAAAATCCAGAATGCTCCAAAATCTGAAAATTTTTGAGCACCAATAGGATGCTCAAAGGAAATGCTTTTTGGAGCATTTCAGATTTTGGATTTTCAGATTAGGGATGCTAAACCAGGTAGTATATGCAAATATTCCAAAATCTGAACAGATTTGGCCGGGCCCGGTGGCTCACGCCTGTAATCCCAGCACTTTGAGAGGCCGAGGTGGGTGGATCACGAGGTCAGGAGATCGAGACCATTCTGGCTAACACGGTGAAACCCCGTCTCTACTAAAAATACAAAAAACTAGCTGGGCATGGTGGCGGGCACCTGTAGTCCCAGCTACTCGGGAGGCTAAGGCAGGAGAATGGTGTGAACCCAGGAGGCAGAGCTTGCAGTGAGCCGAGATCGTGCCACTGCACTCCAGCCTGGGCGACAGAGTGAGACTCCGTCTCAAAAACAACAACAACAACAACAACAACAACAACAAAAAACAAAATCAGAACAGATTTGAAATCCAAAGCACTTCTGGTTCCAAGCATTTTGAATAAGGCATACTCAATTTGTAAAATGTTCAGTTGAGGCTGGGTGTGCTGGATCATGCCTGTAATCCCAGCACTTTGGGAGGCTGAGGTGGGCAGATCACCTGAGGTCAGGAGTTTGAGACCAGCCTGGCCAACATGCCAAAACCCCATCTCTACTAAAAATACAAAAATTAACCGGGCGTGATGGCCGCATCCCTATAAAGCCAGATACTCGGGAGGCTGAGGCAGAAGAATCACTTGAACCCAGGAAGCAGAGGTTGCAGTGAGCCGAGATCATGCCACTGCATTCCAGCCTGGGTGACAGAGCGAGACTCTGTCTCAAAAACACAAAAAACAAAAACAGAGCATTCGTGAACTGTGAGACAGTTGGAGTCTCTGAAAGACACATGAGAAACGGGGACAGAAAAAAATTTGAAGACACTGTGGGTGAAAATTTTCAAAATTTGATAAAGACTATAAACCTATAGATCCAAGAAGCTCAACAAACCCCAGTACAAGAAACATGAAGAAAAGTGTAGAAGGCACATCATAATCATATTGCTGAGAACCAGTGCTAAAGAGAAAATCTTAAAAGCAGCTGGAGGAAAAAGACACATTGTATACAGAAGCAGATTTCTCATCAGCACCAATGCAAGTTAGAAGTTAGTGGTGTAACATCTTTAAAGTGCCAACAGAAAAAACCATGCCAACCTAGAATTCTTTATCCATTGAAATATCTTTCAAAAACAAAGATGAATTAAAGACTTTTTCAAACATATAAAATCTTCAAGAATTATCACCAGCAGACCTATGCTACAATAAATGTTAAGGGAAGTCCATTATTTACTAAATAATCTGTTTTTTACCAGCTGATTTCAAATACCTTTGATTGGAAGAATTTTCCTAATTAGTTGTATAAGTTAATTTTCTCACATTAAATTATCCTATATTTGGTTTTGAGGATCTTGTCATTAGAAATTCTAAGCCATAGTGTCTATCTACACAAGACCCCATACTTTGTTTATCTTTGAGATGGAGTGTCATTCTGTTGTTGCCCAGGCTGGAGTGCAGTGGTGTGATAACAGCTCACTGCAACCTCCACCTCCCAGGGTCAAGTGATTCTCCTGCCTCAGCCTCCTGAATAGCTGGGATTACAGATGCCTGCCACCATGCCCAGTAATTTTTGTATTTTTAGTAGAGATGGGGTTTCACCATGTTGGTCAGGCTGGTCTTGAACTCTTGACCTCAGGTGATCCGCCCACCTTGGCCTCCCAAAATGCTGGGATTATAGGTGTGAGCCACTGCACCTGGCCTCCTTTGTTATTTAAAATCGATTTTAAAAATAACCACATGCTTGAAATCTTTAAAATTACCAATTTGTTTTCCTTTATAATCAAAGTTCTTCAAAGTGTTCCTCTTACATAGTGATTTGGGGAGCCTTATCTGGGTCTATGCCATGTGAGATTTGCTTGATCATCAGCTGTGGTTTGGATTTAATATTGAAGGACACAGTTTTTTCTTCATTGTTTAGACGGAAACTCAACAAGACAGACTCCATAGCAAGAAGTCTGTGGTGGAATTCTGTCAGGTAGTTGGCATACCTGTGAGCTTGGTGAACAAGAGAAATATTCAACAGAAGCTGATTGTCGTGTTTATGTTTTGTCTTTCAAAGGCATTCTGGAGCTGCAAGAGCGGGTGTTTACAACCTCACCAAATCTTTAGCTTTGGAATGGGCCTGCAGTGGAGTACGGATCAATTGTGTTGCCCCTGTAGGTAAACGATCTATATTGAAATTTATTGACAAATTATGCTTTTCTGATTCCATTTGTGGTGTTGATAGAGGTATTTGGTAATATGCAAGTATAGCATAAAAGATTGACATTAAAACAGATAAAATGAGAAAGTCTAATTTTCTTTTTGTTTTTTTTTTTTGAGATGGAGTCTGTGTTGCCTAGGCCGGAGTGCAGTGGCATGATCGTGGCTCACTATAACCTCCACCTCCGAGGCTCAAGTGATTCTCGTGCCTCAGCCTCCTGAGTAGCTGGGACTACAGGCACATGCCACCATGCCCAGCTAATTTTTTGTATTTTAGTAGAGACGGGTTTTCACCATGTTGCCCTGGGTGGTCTCGAACTCCTGAGCTCAGGATATCTGTCGACCATGGCCTCTCAAAGTGCTGGGATTACAGACGTGAGCCACCGCACCCGGCCCAGAAAGTCTAATTATCATTATGGAAGTACTCTTTGATTTACAGCCAGATTGTCAAGAATGTTAAACCAGTGATTCTTGATTCTGGCTTTTTTTTTTAGAAGGAGTCTTGCTCTGTTGCCCAGGCTGGAGTGCAGTGGCGCAATCTTGGCTCACTGCAACCTCTGCCTCCTGGGTTCAAGTGATTCTCCTGCCTCAGCCTCCCGAGTAGCTGGGACTACAGGCACGTGCCACCACCCCCAGCTAATTTTTGTATTTTTTGTAGAGACTGGGATAGTCTCAATTTCCTGACTTCGTGATCCACCCACCTTGGCCTCCCAAAGTACTGGGATTACAGGCATGAGCCACCGCGCCCAGCCTATCTATAGATCTTATCTCTGTAATATCAATAGGTGTTATCTGTGCCACTCAATGAAGACTAAGCATGATTGACTTCAAGCATGAAGTTAGTAATCTCCTCTCTGACAAAGGTGCTCCTAATACTAATTCATGTTTGCCTTCCAGAGACTTTTTTGGTTAAATGATCAAATTTTAATACTTCTAGATTTTATCCTCTTTAAATAAAAGGCAACATATTGTGTAACTGGAAACCAATATATCTCTCCAGTATCATTTGAAGTTACTAAAACTGCCACATTTTCTAATTTTATTTCAACTTCTCTTTCCTCCCCTCCTCTCCATAATTTAACAGTTTGAATCCATTACAAATAGCTGTATCCTGTAAGATACAATTTTTTTTTTTTTTTAAATGTTTGAGACAAGGTCTCACTGCATTGCCCAGGCTGAATTGCGGTAGTGCGATCAAGGCTCACTACAGCCTCGACCTCCTGGGTGCAAACGATCCTCCCAACTCAGCCTCCTGAGTAGCTGGGACCATAGGCGTGTACCACCATGCCCAGCTAATTCTTTTTTATATTTTTTGTAGAGATATAGTCTCTCTATTTTGCCCAGGCTGGTCTCAAACTCCTAGGCTCATGCAATCTTCCAGCTTCACCTTCGCAAAGTGCTGGGATTACAGGCATGAGCCACTGCACCTGGCCTGGGATACAGTTTTTGAGTAATTTTCCTGACCTTAGAAAGCTAGTGAAAGATACATTTAAAAATTCCTAAACAATTAAAATTTTAGTTTATTGGTATTGGATTCAAATGCTTTATTTGCAATTTCAATCTAGGTAAAAAGCCAAGAAAATATTGCATTTTTCTAAGTCTCACGTAGCCATTGCCCAGTCTTCTCTTGCAAAGCAGAGAAGCCAAATGGAAACTAAAATAGACTGAGTCCCCTGTCCCATTGTTCCCAGTTAAGTGCCTCTTTCATTTACTTATGCAATCATGACCTTCAGAAAACAAGTCTTTCATGAAGAAATCCAGGGCATGGTTAGGAGGAGGAAGAGGTCACAGAATAACCATTCGAATCATCCATTTGTGGATGGTGGGGACTGTACTTCTTTGACAACATGGAGGAAATTTAATATCAGCACTGTTAACTTTTTTTTGACTTAAGCTACTTAATGTTTGAAATGCCAGTAGACTATCTTGATATCTTTATAATTAAAATTTAATGTAATGTACTTTATTTTGTCCCTGTTTTATTTTTAAACACAGGGAGTTATTTATTCCCAGACTGCTATGGAGAACTATGGTTCCCAGGGACAAAGCTTCTTTGAAGAGTCTTTTCATAAAATCCCCGCTAAACGAATTGGTGTTCCTGAGGAGGTAAGGTATATTTCCAGCATTGATTAGAATTGCTGTGTGTTCTACTTTGGAATTTGTAATTCAGTGTCGTTTTTATGCGGTCTGGATGACATTATTTCTCCCACTGCCAGCAGATCATTTCCCCTGTTCTTTCTGGCTCTCAGGGATATTCTGGTTGTGCTTTGACTACTGACAGCAATCTGTACTTGAGAGTGAATGAGGTATAAATTAATAACAGCGTTTTTTTTGTTAGTTTGTTTTACTGTATTTTCAGCTACATTATTTTATTACATGGCATTTGTTGGTATGCAGGACCCTAAGCAAATCAGACAATTATGGCCATATGAAGTTCCACATGAGATTTCGGTTAAGGTTGAAGTCTGTAAAATCAGCAGCTTTCCAAACTGCCAGCAGCAGTCTTTTTTTTTTTTTTTTGCTTGAGACAGTGCCTCACTCTGTTACAGGCTAAGTACAGTGTCACGATCATAGCTCACTGCAGGCTTGAACTCCCATCTTGGCCTCCCAAAGTGCTGGGATGATGATGATGACGATGACAAAGATGATGTCTTTTTCCACAGAGTCTCTCTGTCGCCAGGCTGGAGTGCAGTGGCGGAATCTTGGCCCACTGCCAGGCTGGAGTGCAGTGGCGCGATCTTGGCCCACTGCAACCTCCACCTCCTGGGTTCAAGCAATTCTCCTGCCCCAGCCTCCCGAGTAGCTGGAATTACAGGTGTATGCCACCACACCCGACTGATTTTTGTGTTTTCAGTAGAGGTGAAGTTTCACCATGTTGGCCAGGCTGGTCTCGAACTCCTGACCTTAAGTGATACGCCCACCTCAGCCTCCCAAAGTGCTGGGATTACAGGTGTGAGCCGCCACACCTAGCTTTGCATCAGTCTTGAAAAGTAATTTTTTTTTTTTTTTTTTTTTAAGAAAACGAGGCCAGGCGCAGTGGTTCACACCTGTAATCCCAGCACTTTGGGAGGCCGAGGCGGGTGGATCACGAGGTCAGAAGATTGAGACCATCCTGGCTAACACAGTGAAACCCCGCCTCTACTAAAAATACAAAAAAAATTACCCAGGCATGGTGGCGGGCACCTGTAGTCCCACCTACTCGGGAGGCTGAGGCAGGAGAATAGCGTGAACCTGGGAGGCAGAGCTTGCAGTGAGCTGAGATCGCGCCATTGCACTCCAGCCTGGGCGACAGAGCAAGACTGTATCTCAAAAAATAAAATAAAATAAAATAAAAAAGAAAAGGATGTCTTTCCCACAATAATAAAAATGAAAACAATTAGTAGTAAACTTACCTCTAAATGAAAAAAAAAAGAAAATCACCTGCCTCCTTAGGGCAGTGCGTCAGTTTCATAAATGAAAAAAACAAAACAAAACAAACCCCTTTTTCTGTGGAGCAGCAAAAAGACCAGATTAGGGGCATATAATATTCCTTGATGGGGAGAACCAATTTTATTAAAAAGTCAGTTTTCCCTAAATTAATTTATAAATTTAATATCTTTTGGGAATTTAACATGCTAATTCTATCAAAAATATTTATGCAAAAATTGCCAAAAATGTTTTGAAAATGAATAATGAGAGGATTACCCTTCATGGTGTAATGAAACAATGAAGCTATATTTATTTATGTACTGTGTATTTACATACTATGAAGCTATATTTATTTACAGCATCTGGTGCTGGTAATGAAACATATTAAAAATAGTAGAACAGAACAGATTCTTGAATTGGAACCATATGTGGGAGTTTATGGAGTCAAAGTAGCATTTCAATCTGTAAGGAAAGGATTAAACACTCAGCAAAGTGTTGGGGGCATTTGGCCGTTTAGTAATAAATTAGACTCCCTGTCCTGTATTATATACAAAATAACTTTCAGATTTATCAAAGTGATAATTATAAAAGCAAACCCATGAAACTCTTTAAAAGAGTTATCATGCTTAGAACTAGCTTTTATTATCAGTTTGGTGAATGTCTTTCCAGAAATGCACTATGCATGCATTAAAAATTTGTATTTGTTGACTCTTTTTTTTTTTCTGAGACGAAGTTGCACTCTTGTTGCCCAGGCTGGAGTGCGGTGGCATGATCTCGGCTCACCACAACCTCTACCTCCTGGGTTTAAGCGATTCTCCTGCCTCAGCCTTCAGAGTAGCTGGGATTACAGGCATGCGCCACCACACCTGGCTAGTTTTGTAGAGACAGGGTTTCTTCATGCTGGTCAGGCTGGTCTTGAACTCCTGACCTCAGGTGATCCACCTGCCTCAACCTCCCAAAGTGCTGGGATTACAGGCGTGAGCTACCACACCTGGCCTATTTATTGACTTTTTTACGAAAACAGGATTTGCTCTGTGTTATTTTCTGAAACTTGTTATGGGTATATTATAATATAATCAAATCCCATTATGATTTGGATTTTATTTATATTTTTGTTCTTGCAGTAATTCTGCGATGAACATTATGAATATAATCATGTACTCTTGTGTGAGGGGATATGTTTCTAGAAACAGAGTTCCTGAACCAAAATAGACTTGCATTGTGTTTTGGAAGATACTCTTAAATCAAACATTTGATGAGCCATGTTAACCAAGGTCTTTGGATTTGTATTCTGAAAACTAAGAGTAATATTTAATGAATTTTAATCAAGGGAATTATATTACATTTTTATTTTGGATAGAATACTTTGGGAGGCTAGGCACAGTGGCTCACACCTGTAATCTCAACACTTTGGAAGCCTGAGGCAGGCGGATCACTTGAGGTAGGAGTTCAAGATCAGCCTGGCCAACATGGCGAAACCCTGTCTACACTTAAAAATACAAAAATTAGCCAGGCCTGGTGGCATGTGCCTGTAGACCCAGTTACCTGAGAGGCTGAAGCAGGGCAATTGCTTGACCCCGGGACATGGAGGTTGCAGTGAGCAGAGATTGCACCACTGCACTCCAGGCTGGGTGACAGAGTGAGACTCCTTCTCAAAAAAAAAGAGCTTTCCGGAATAGGAACAGCTCCGGTCTACAGCTCCCAGGGTGAGCAACGCAGAAGACGGGTGATTTCTGCATTTCCATCTGAGGTACTGGGTTCATCTCACTAGGGAGTGCCAAACAGTGGGTGCAGGACAGTCGGTGCAGCACACCGTGCACGAGCCGAAGCAAAACGAGGCATTGCCTCACTCGGGAAGCGCATCAGGGGTCAGGGAGTTCCCTTTCCTAGTCAAAGAAAGGAGTGACAGACAGCACCTGGAAAATTGGGTCACTCCCACCCTAATACTGCGCTTTTCCAACGGGCTTGGAAAACGGCACATCAGGAGATTGTGTCCCGCACGTGGCTCGGAAGGTCCTACACCCACGGAGTCTCGCTGATCGCTAGCACAGCAGTCTGAGATCAAACTGCAAGGTGGCAGCCAGGCTGGGGGAGGGGTGCCCGCCATTGCCCAGGCTTGCTTAGGTAAACAAAGCAGCTGGGAAGCTCGAACTGGGTGAAACCCACCACAGCTCAAGGAGGCCTGCCTGCCTCTGTAGGCTCCATCTCTGGGGGCAGGGCACAGACAAACAAAAAGTCAGAGTAACCTCTGCAGACTTAAATGTCCCTGTCTGACAGCTTTGAAGAGAGTAGTGGTTCTCCCAGCATGCAGCTGGAGATCTGAGAATGGGCAGATTGCCTCCTAAAGTGGGACCCTGACCCCCGAGCAGACTAACTGGGAGGCATCCCCCAGTAGGGACAGACTGACACCTCACTCAGCTGGGTACTCCTCTGAGACAAAACTTCCAGAGGAACTGTCAGACAGCTGAATTTGCAGTTCATGAAAATCTGCTGTTCTGCAGCCACTGCTGCTGACACCCAGCCAAACAGGGTCTGGAGTGGACCTATAGCAAACTCCAGCAGACCTGCAACTGCAGGTCCTGTCTATTAGAAGGAAAACTAACAAACAGAAAGGACACCCACACCAAAAACCCATCTGTACATCACCATCATCAAAGACCAAAAGTAGAAAAAACTACAAAGATGGGGAAAAAACAGAGCAGAACAACTGGAAACTCTAAAAAGCAGAGCGCTTCTCCTCCTTCAAAGGAATGCAGTTCCTCACCAGCAACGGAACAAAGCTGGATGGAGAATGACTTTGATGAGTTGAGAGAAGAAGGCTTCAGATGATCAAACTACTCTGAGCTACGGGAGGAAATTCAAACCAATGGCAAAGAAGTTAAAAACTTTGAAAAAAAGTTAGACGAATGTTTAACTAAAATAACCAATGCAGAGAAGTGCTTAAAGGAGCTGATGGAGCTGAAAGCCAAGTTTCGAGAATTATGTGAAGACTGCAGAAGCCTCAGTAGCCAATGCGATCAACTGGAGGAAAGGGTATCAGTGATGGAAGATGAAATGAATGAAATGAAGCGAGAAGGAAAGTTTAGAGAAAAAAGAATAAAAAGAAATGAACAAACTCTCCAAGAAATATGGGACTATGTGAAAAGACCAAACCTACGTCTGATTGGTGTACCTGAAAGTGATGGGGAGAATGGAACCAAGTTGGAAAACACTCTGCAAGATATTATCCAGGAGCACTTCCCCAATCTAGCAAGGCAGGCCAACATTCAGATTCAGGAAATACAGAGACTGCCACAAAGATACTCCTCGAGAAGAGCAACTCCAAGACACATAATTGTCAGATTCACCAAAGTTGAAATGAAGGAAAAAATGTTAAGGGCAGCCAGAGAGAAAGGTTGGGTTACCCACAAAGGGAAGCCCATCAGACTAACAGCTGATCTCTCAGCAGAAACTCTACAAGCCAGAAGAGAGTGGGGGCCAATATTCAACATTCTTAAAGAAAAGAATTTTCAACCCAGAATTTCATATCCAGCCAAACTAAGCTTCATAAGTGAAGGAGAAATAAAATACTTTGCAGACAAGCAAATGCTGAGTGATTTTGTCACCACCAGGCCTGCCCTACAAGAGCTCCTGAAGGAAGCACTAAACATGGAAAGGAACAACTGGTACCAGCCACTGCAAAAACATGCCAAATTATAAAGACCATCGAGGCTAGGAAGAAACTGCATCAACTAACCACCAAAATAACCAGCTAACATCATAATGACAGGACCAAATTCACACATAACAATATTAACTTTAAATGTAAATGGGCTAAATGCTCCAATTAAAAGACACAGACTGGCAAACTGGATAAGGAGTCAAGACCCATCAGTGTGCTGTATTCAGGAAACCCATCTCACGTGCAGAGACACACATAGACTTAACATAAAGGGATGGAGGAAGATCTACCAAGCAAACGGAAAACAAAGAAAGGCAGGGGTTGCAATTCTAGTCTCTAATAAAATAGACTTTAAACCAACAAAGATCAAAAGAGACAAAGAAGGCCATTACATAATGGTAAAGGGATCAATTCAACAAGAAGAGCTAACTATCCTAAATATATATGTACCCAATACAGGAGCACGTAGATTCATAAAGCAAGTCCTCAGTGACTTACAAAGAGATTAGACGCCCACACAATCATAATGGGAGATTTTAACACCCCACTGTCAACATTAGACAGATCAATGACACAGAAAGTTAACAAGGATACCCGGGAATTGAACCCAGCTCTGCACCAAGCGGACCTAATAGACATCTACAGAACTCTCCACCCCAAATCAACAGAATATACATTTTTTTCAGCACCACACCACACCTATTCCAAAATTGACCACATAGTTGCAAGTAAAGCTCTCCTCAGCAAATGTAAAAGAACAGAAATTATAACAAACTGTCTCTCAGACCACAGTGCAATCAAACTAGAACTCAGGATTAAGAAACTCACTCAAAACCGCTCAACTACATGGAAACTGAACAACCTGCTCCTGAATGACTATTGGGTGCATAACGAAATGAAGGCAGAAATAAAGATGTTCTTTGAAACCAACGAGAACAAAGACACAACATACCAGAATCTCTGGGACACATTCAAAGCAGTGTGTAGAGGGAAATTTATAGCACTAAATGCCCACAAGAGAAAGCAGGAAAGATCCAAAATTGACACCCTAACATCACAATTAAAAGAACTAGAAAAGCAAGAGCAAACACATTCAAAAGCTAGCAGAAGGCAAGAAATAACTAAAATCAGAGCAGAACTGAAGGAAATAGAGACACAAAAAACCCTTCAAACAATTAATGAATCCAGGAGCTGGTTTTTTGAAAAGATCAACAAAATTGATAGACTGCTAGCAAGACTAATACAGAAGAAAAGAGAGAAGACTCAAATAGACGCAATAAAAAATGAAAAAGGGGATATCACCACCGATCCCACAGAAATACAATCTACCATCAGAGAATACTACAAACACCTCTACGCAAATAAACTAGAAAATCTAGAAGAAATGGATAAATTCCTCGACAAATACACCCTCCCAAGACTAAACCAGGAAGAAGTCGAATCTCTGAATAGACCAATAACAGGTTCTGAAATTGTGGCAATAATCAATAGCTTACCAACCAAAAAGAGTCCAGGACCTGATGGATTCACAGCTGAATTCTACCAGAGGTACAAGGAGGAACTGGTACCATTCCTTCTGAAACTATTCCAATCAATAGAAAAAGAGGGAATCCTCCCTAACACATTTTATGAAGCCAGCATCATCCTGATACCAAAACCTGGCAGAGACATAACCAAAAAAGAGAATTTCAGACCAATATCCTTGATGAACATTGATGCAAAAATCCTCAATAAAATACTGGCAAACCGAATCCAGCAGCACATCAAAAAGCTTATCCACCATGATCAAGTGGGCTTCATCCCTGGGATGCAAGGCTGGTTCAACATACGCAAATCAATAAATGTAATCCAGCATATAAACAGAACCAAAGACAAAAACCACATGATTATCTCAATAGATGCAGAAAAGGCCTTTGACAAAATTCAACAACCTTCATGCTAAAAACTCTCAATAAATTAGGTATTGATGGGACGTATCTCAAAATAATAAGAGCTATCTATGACAAACCCACAGCCAATATCATACTGAATGGGCAAAAACTGGAAGCATTCCCTCTGAAAACTGGCACAAGACAGGGATGCCCTCTCTCACCGCTCCTATTCAACATAGTGCTGGAAGTTCTGGCCAGAGCAATCAGGCAGGAGAAGGAAATAAAGGGTATTCAATTAGGAAAAGAGGAAGTCAAATTGTCCCTGTTTGCAGATGACATGATTGTATATCTAGAAAACCCCATTGTCTCAGCCCAAAATCTCCTTAAGCTGATTAGCAACTTCAGCAAAGTCTCAGGATACAAAATCAATGTACAAAAATCACAAGCATTCTTGTACACCAATCACAGACAAACAGAGAGCCAAATCATGAGTGAACTCCCATTCACAATTGCTTCAAAGAGAATCAAATACCTAGGAATCCAACTTACAAGGGATGTGAAGGACCTCTTCAAGGAGAACTACAAACCACTGCTCAATGAAATAAAAGAAGATACAAACAAATGGAAGAACATTCCATGCTCATGGGTTGGAAGAATCAATATCGTGAAAATGGTCATACTGCCCAAGGTAATTCATAGATTCAATGCCATCTCCATCAAGCTACCAATGACTTTCTTCACAGAATTGGAAAAAGCTACTTTAAAGTTCATATGGAACCAAAAAAGAGCCCGCATTGCCAAGTCAATCCTAAGCCAAAAGAACAAAGCTGGAGGCATCATGCTACCTGACTTCAAACTATACTATAAGGCTACAGTAACCAAAACAGCATGGTACTGGTACCACAACAGAGACATAGATCAATGGAACAGAACAGAGCCCTCAGAAATGACGCCGCATAGCTACAACTATCTGATCTTTGACAAACCTGACAAAAACAAGCAATGGGGAAAGGATTCCCTATTTAATTAAATGGTGCTGGGAAAACTGGCTAGCCATATGTAGAAAGCTGAAACTGGATCCCTTCCTTACACCTTATACAAAAATTAATTCAAGATGGATTAAAGACTTACATGTTAGACCTAAAACCATAAAAACCCTTGAAGAAAACCTAGGCAATACCATTCAGGACATAGGCATGGGCAAGGACTTCATGTCTAAAACACCAAAAGCACTGGCAACAAAAGCCAAAATTGACAAATGGGATCTAATTAAACTAAAGAGCTTCTGCACAGCAAAAGAAACTACCATCAGAGTGAACAGGCAACCTACAGAATGGGAGAAAATTTTCGCAACCTACTCATCTGACAAAGGGCTAATATCCACAATCTACAATGAACTGAAACAAATTTACAAGAAAAAAACGAACAACCCCATCAAAAAGTGGGCAAAGGACATGAACAGACACTTCTCAAAAGAAGACATTTATGCAGCCAAAAAACACATGAAAAAATGCTCATCATCACTGGCCATCAGAGAAATGCAAATCAAAACCACAATGAGATACCATCTCACACCAGTTAGAATGGCCATCATTAAAAAGTCAGGAAACAACAGATGCTGGAGAGGATGTGGAGAAATAGGAACACTTTTACACTGTTGGTAGGACTGTAAACTAGTTCAACCATTGTGGAAGTCAGTGTGGCGATTCCTCAGGGATCTAGAACTAGAAATACTATTTGACCCAGCCATCCCATTACTGGGTATATAGCCAAAGGACTATAAATCATGCTGCTATAAAGACATATGCACACGTATGTTTATTGTGGCACTATTCACAGTAGCAAAGACTTGGAACCAACCCAAATGTCCAACAACGATAGACTGGATTAAGAAAATGTGGCACATATACAGCATGGAATACTATGCACCTATAAAAAATGATGAGTTCATGTCCTTTGTAGGGACATGGATGAAACTGGAAATCATCATTCTCAGTAAACTATCGCAAGGACAAAAAACCAAACACCACATGTTCTCACTCACAGGTGGGAATTGAACAATGAGAACACATGGACACAGGAAGGGGAACATCACACTCCGGGGACTGTTGGGGGATGGGGGGAGGGGGGAAGGGACAGCATTAGGAGATATACCTAATGGTAAATGACGAGTTAATGGGTGCAGCAAAACAACATGGCACATGGATACATACGTAACAAACCTGCACATTGTGCACATGTACCCTAAAACTTATAATTAAAAAAATATATATATAGTTTATGTGGTTTACATTATCTATATTTGCTGTATTAGAAATTAAAACCAAAATTTAAGAAATATTATTCATTTAAAAATAGTAATAAAGGAGTACATGTTAACACATATAACTTTACTTTAAAATAGCTACATACAAATACCTTTTTTTTCTTTTTTTTTTTGGTTCAAACGATTCTCCTGCCTCAGCCTCCTGAGTAGCTGGGATTAACAGTCATGCACCAGCATGCCCAGCTAATTTTTGTATTTTTGGTAGAGACAGGGTTTCACTAAGTTGGCCAGGCTGGTTCGAATTCCTGGCCTCAGGTGATCCACCTGCCTTGGCCTCCCGAAGTGCTGGGATTACAGGTGTGAGCCACCGCGCCTGGCCGGTTTTTTGTGTTTTTGAGGGAGTGTGGTTTACAGATTGTTAGAGGTTGTGATTACTTGGGTGGGATGGTTGTCTGGATGGCATTTCAGAAAGGAGCTCATTGGAGCAAGTCTCTTTTTGATGGGCTGACTTTAACAAACATGTTCATTGGCTGAGTTGTCACTACTGGATCAAACAGGGTTAAAACAAGCTCTGTTGCTTGTTACCATGTCTCAGTACAATCTGCCTTTTCACAGCAATGTGGGACCTTTTAAATAGTGATTTCTATACCAGCCCTGTCCAATAGAAATATACTAATAGTCACATTTGTAATTTTAAACTTTCTAGGAGCTACATAAAGTAAAAAGAGGTGAAATTAATTTTAATAATATATTTGACTTAGCCTAATACATCCAAAACATTGTCATTTCAACATGTAATCAACATGGAAAATTGAGATTATTTTCTTCACCCCTTGGAGCATCCAGGATTAATGAGATATTTTACATTATTTTTCCCATACTCAGTCTTCAAAATCCAGTGTGTGTTCTATACTTATGGCACGTCTCAGTTTGGACCAGTCATATTGAAAGTGTTTGAGTAGGCGACTATGGCTAGTGGCCTCGTTTTAGATAGTGCAGCACCGTACTAGCTGCTGGGAATACAAGGATGGAGAGAAGGCTTGGCTGCTCTCCAAGCTCTTAGAGTCTTAAGGAGGTATAGCCTTGTGAATATAGGACCAGGACTGGGATGAGGCAAGCAAGGTATGGACACAAAATTTAAGAACCCACTCCCTCTCAGGGAAGATTTTGCACTTGTGCAAACCTGAGAGTGAATACCTCCTTAAATCTTGCACCCTCGACACCTTATTTGCCTCATCCTAGTCCTGGCCCTGCCTGGGGGCCTTTTAAACTGCAGAATCTGGGACCCCAACCCCAGAGCTTACAATTGCGATGATCCTGGAAGGATCTAGGAATCTGGAGTCTCAGTAAGCATCCCTAGTGATTCTAATGCAGGTGTTTTGGATCATCACCCTTGGAGAAACTCTGCTTCTTCCCACAGCCTCAAGTGAGAACTCCTTTACAAGTCAGTGAAATAACTTCCTTCTGTTTGGGTTGGTCGTAGATGTTGCTGAACTCATCAGTTCCCTAGTTGAATTTTTAAGGAGTACAGTGGGAGTCTGAAGTGCCTTTAGTTTATTTTTTTTTTTTTTTGAAATGGAGTCTCACTCTGTCACCCAAGCTGGATTGTAGTGGTGCAGTCTCGGCTCACTGCAACCTCCTAGGCCCAAGCAATCCTCCCACGTCAGCCTCCGAAGGAGCTGGGACCACAGGTGCCTGCCACTGTGCCTGGCTAAATTTTTGAAGTTCCTCTTGTAGAGAGCTCCTTTGAATGTGTGTTGCTGGGCTTTTGGCCTGACAAGACCACAGACTGAACAAACCAGAATGCTAGTTTATTGCTAATCAGACACATTGACTATTTCAGGGACCAAAATATGAAAGGCACGAGGTAGTGATGGAAAATGGGGTTGTGGAGGACAATGAAAGGCATGGAAGGAAGTGAATTGTTTGAAATGGGAAAGAGCAGAGCTGAAGCACTGAGTTCACTTATGGCTTCTTGATGTCATGTAGCTTGCTTGACACCGCCTAAGGATCCCTCATACCTTGCCACCTTTACGCTAGTCACCTACCTGATTTCGGTGATGCTCAGGGGGAAACGGAAGTTGTAGGAAAAGGAAGTTGTCTATGTACTGTGAGGTTGTGGTGCACATGCACCACATGTTACAATCATGTTACAATCATGTGCTTTGAGATGTCTTTACTAGGGAATGTGAGGCGGTTAGAAATGGGGAGTATTTGCTTTTACCTATGCACGTGTGTGTGTGTTTCTGTTTCCAGGTCTCCTCTGTGGTCTGCTTCCTACTGTCTCCTGCAGCTTCCTTCATCACTGGACAGTCGGTGGATGTGGATGGGGGCCAGTGTCTCTATACTTACTTGTATGAGGTACCAGGTGAGCAGCCGAGGAATGAGCAGTCACCAGCTTTATGCTGTGTCATTTTCAGGGGTTTAAAATTTATTATAAGTAGTTACTTAAGAGATGAGGGTGCTTTCTTATAGAACATCAAAATGTACAAAATGTTTATATTCATGATGTGATTTTTTTAATGAAATATTCCTAGTCACAGAAAATATCTATCTTTATTATAGAACTTAGCTTTTTGTGCATGCATAGGTTGGTGGAATTTGAACCCTGAAAAATATTCTCAGTATGAGTATATGTTTCTAAAGAGGAGACAGAAAAGAGGCAAGAGCGTGCTATAGTTTTAAAGATTTAATTCCATTTTATTCCTCCAGTAAATGGCTTACATATCTGAGCAGAACAGTCAGGCCTGCTAGGTGGGGTGGGCTGCTATGGTGCTATTTTGTGCTCTCTTTGAGATACATATTGAATGAAGGCATATGAAATTTCTGTATTCATCATTTTTGATGTACAAAAACAGAAATTTGGCCGGGTATGGTGGCTCATGCCTTTAATCCCAGCACTTTGGGAGGCTGAGGCGGGTGGATCACTTGAGGTCAGGAGGTAGAGACCAGCCTGGCTAACACAGTGAAACCCCGTCTCTACTAAAAAATACAAAAAAATTAGCCATGCTTGGTGGCGGGTGCCTGTAGTCCCAGCTACTTGGGAGGCTGAGGCAGGAGAATGGTGTGAACCCGGGAGGTGGAGGTTGCAGTGAGCCCAGATGGTGCCACTGCACTCCAGCCTGGGCGACAGGGTGAGACTCTGTCTCAAAAAAAAAATATATATATATATATATATAATATATACATATATATAACAGTTAGGTGTGGTGGCAGGCACCTGTAGTCTCAGCTACTTGGGAGGCTGAGGCAGGAGAATCGCTTAAACCCAGGAGGCGGAGATTGCAGTGAGCCAAGATCATGCCACTGCACTCCAGCTTGGGAGACAAAGCAAGACTCTGTCTTAAGAAAAAAAACCAGAAGTTTTATAAGTTTAAATCAAATATTGATATTACATGCAAATGCCTTTATGTGTGTGTGTGTGTGTGTGTGTGTGTATATGTGCGTGTGTGTGTGTGTATCTCATGACTAGATAACAGAACTTTGTGGTTTGAAGGGTCCTAAAAGATCACAAAGTCCAGTATCCTAGTTTTATAAACAACAAAACAAATCCACAGAAGTTAAAAGGTTTATCTAAGCTAATAACTCTAAATCACTCCAAAAATGTAGTAAAGGATATAAAATGCAAATGTATTGAATTTCTGTTGCTACAGATAATTAAGTGGCTACTAGCAAATTAACATGTGGTTGATGTAACCCAGGTGAATTTGAATTTCATATCAAGGACCCAGGGTCTACATACTCTTTCAGGTGCTGACAGTCTGATCATGGCTTAAGGCCTTTTTTGCATTAACAAATGATTAGTATATCTGAGAGGTGAGCAAAAACTCAAACTGGTTTTCCTCTGCTCTCACGATGCAACAACCATTAGCACAGAAGACTTCTGTGACCAGTTGTTTGGAGTTACTTCCCCCACACACCAACCAAGCAAGCAGTTCTGCAGCAGACCCCAGCTGGGCATCCTCTCATTCAGTTCTGACACTGGAGATAGGGTCAGATCCCACAGGCTGAGGGCTCAGTCCCACAAGATGCCCCCTGCTTTGGACACCGTCACAAGTCTGGGCCTCCAAAACTTCTGACTGACTAGCTTCAAGTTGGGGTTCCCATGACCCCCTCTTTGGGTTAGAGTAATTTGCTAGAGCAGCTCACACAACTCAGGAAAACACTTTGATTTACTGGTTTATGATAAAGGATATTACAGGAGATACAGCTGAAGAGGTGCACAGGGCAAGGCATGTGAGAAGGGGCACATAGCTTCTGTGTCCTTTTTGGCCCCACCACCTGCCAGGAACCTTCATGTGTTCAGCTATCTGGAAGCTCTTGAACCCAGTCCTTTTGGGTTTTTATGGAGGCTTCATTACATAGGCATGGTTGATTAGACCATCAGCCACTGGTGATCAACTTAACCTTCAGCCCCTCTTACCTCCCCAGAGGTTGTGGGGTGGGTATGGGCTGAAGGTCCCAACCCTGTAATCATGCCTTGGTCTGTCTGGTGACCAGCCCCTGTACTGAAGCTAACTAGGGGCTGCCAGCCATCAGTCAATCATTAACATACAAGAACACATCACTTTGGAGAGTCTAGGATATTAGGAGTTGTATGCAGGAGATGGGGTTGAAGACCAAATGTATGTTTCACAATATCACAGTATAGAACTTTAATTTTACCTATTATTTTTCCCCTCCCACATATATTTCATTACTAATAACATCAGTGTGGTGATGTCCATAAGATACTGTGGTTTTAAGGGTCTTGGTTGGAAAGAAGAAATACCTACATGGTTTTGCCATATTGTTTTCTGAAAAAAATTCCAAGTAGTGAGGGTGGAGAGAATCTTTCCACTTCTCTCACAGTAGAATTCAGTCACTATTTCTTATCGTAGGTTGCACTGTTTTACCTTTAGAAGGGAAAGAAATTTCAAAGAGCTTCTTCCTTAGGCCTTCAGTGAAATGATTTTCTTTTGTAATTCTAACACTTTTTATCATTAAAAATATTTTTTAAGTTTTTGAGGAAAGCGGGTACATCTGTCTTTTAAGAATATACTGCCCCCCGAATAATGAGAGTATTCCGCCTTTCATTATGGTGTTTTCTTTTAAGACTGGCAGCTCCAAAGTGAGAATGCCTAAGATGGAAGCTTGGCTCTACCCTTATTAGCTGTATGATTGTGAGAAAGTTAATTTCTATAAGCCTCTATTTTGTTCCTATATGCAGGGACACATACAGTATTTATTTCATAGAGCTGTTGGGAGGATTAAATTAAATAAGGGACTTTTTCTTTTCTTTTTTTTTTTTTTTTTTTTTTTTTTTTTTTTGAGACAGAGTCTCACTCTTGTTGCCCAGGCTGGAGTGCAGTGGCATCATTTCGGCTCACTGCAATCTCTGCCTCCTGGGTTCAAGCGATTCTCTTGCCTCAGGATCCAGAGTAGCTGGGATTACAGGTGCCTGACACCACGCCTCACTAATTTTTTTGTAGTTTTAGTAGAGATGGAGTTTCACCATGTTGGCCAGGCTAGTCTCGAACTCCTGACCTCAGGTAATCCGCCTGCCTTGGCCTCCCAAAGTGCTGGGATTACAGGCATGAGCCGCTGTGCCCGGCATTAGATAATGCACATTTAAAGCCCTATGTCAGGGGCTGGGCACCATGACTCACACCTGTACTCTCAGCACTTTGGGAGGCCAAGGTGGGCCAATTGCTTGATCCCAGGAGTTTGAGACCAGCCTGGGCAACCTGGCGAAACTACATCTCAACAAAACATTTAAAAAATTAGCCTGGCGTGGTGGCATGTGCCTGTAGTCCCAACTACTTGGGAGGCTTAGGTGGGAGGATCACTGGAGCCCAGGAAGTCGAGGTTGCAGTGAGCCATGATCGCACAACTGCACTCCAGCCTGGGTGACAGAGCGAGACCCTGTCTCAAAAAATAAAAATTAAAAAAATAAAGTCTTTTGTCAAATTGGATGCTTTTAGTCACAACTCAAAATGGTCTAATCAGTAAAGGAATTTACTGGCTCACATAACTGAAAAACAGGTAAGACTTGACTTAGTAGCTCACTGATCTCATCAAGGACAAGTTTTTCCCTTTTCCTGTTTTTGCCTCCATGGTGTTGGCTGTATCTTAAGGCAGGCTCTCCTCATTGCAGGATGGCTGCCTGCTGTTTCTGTGTGTAAGGCTGATACTTGTGTATTCATACCCAGATGGACAGAGAGAGAGAGGGCTGGAGGAGTGACTTTGTTCCAGAATTTCTAACAAAATTCTGAGATCCACTCTATATTCGATCAGCTTATGCAAATGTCCATTTCCAACCAATAACTGTGGCGAGGTTATAGTGCACTGACTGACTTAGCTTAGACCACATGCCTTGGTGCCAAGCTTCCCTGGCACCTTCTAGATCCTTAAATGGAAACAAGCTGTTGGAAAGAAGAGATGGGGACCTGGATGCTGGAGAGGCAAGTAGCAGTGCCTGGTACAAAGTAAGGACACTATTTTTAAATTGTGATTATTAAGGAGACACTATTTCTTGATGATCCACAGTGTGCTAAGCACTGCACACATGGTGTCACGTTTAACCCTCACAACTTTAAAAGGTAGATATTGTTATATCCTTTAATAGAGGAGGAAACTGAGGCTCAGGAAGAGTCATGTGCCCAAATTCAGGAAAGCTAACGCGTGGCAGACCTGAGATTCAAATTGAAGTCTTTTCTCAAATGTTTGCCCTAAGGATTTATTTTTTGGTGCTGAGAAAATGTGTGAACCAGGGAAATTAACAAGAGGATTTGGTGAGAATGAAGAGGACGAATGAGATTGGCAAGTGACAGGAGGCTTTCCACTTCTTTAACAGATCATGACAACTGGCCCAAGGGAGCAGGGGACCTTTCTGTTGTCAAAAGGATGAAGGAGACTTTTAAGGAAAAAGCTAAGCTCTGAGCTGAGGAAACAAGGTGCCCTCCATGCCCCAGTGCCTTCACATCTTGAGGATATGCTTCTGTACTTTTTAAAAGCTTATAGTTGGTATGGAAAACATTTTTCTGATTTTTAAATGTTATGAATTATATCTATGGAAAAACTATTCCTGAAATATACACACTCTTATGTCCCAATCAAAGTCTTTTAACCTATGATTTAAAAATGTGTAAGTAACAGAAATTAACATATTTTAATGATTTTACTTTTTATTTCTAAGAAAAGTATTTGAAAAATGGAATAATTTTAAATCAATGATAATTCTAGGGATCATGAACTCCCAGAAGATTTTATTATTTAATTGTAAAGGTAGAGGCCAGACGCAGTGGCTCAAGCCTGTAATTCCAGCACTTTGGGAGGCTGAGGCAGGCGGGTCATTTGAGGTCAGGAGTTCAAGACCAGGCTGGCCAACATGGTAAAACCGTGTCTCTACTGAAAAACAACAACAACAACAACACAAATTAGTCAGATGCGGTGGCACACACCTGTAGTCCCAGGTACTTGGGAGGCTGAAGCAGGAGGATCGCTTGAACCCAGGAGGCAGAGGTTGCAGTGAGCTGAGATCATGCTACTGCAGTCCAGCCTGGGCTACAGAGTGAGACTGCATCTCAAAACCTAAAAAACAAAAACAAAAACAACAACAACAAAATTATAAAGGTAGAAAAAAATCTAAATCGTGTCATAATTAAGATTATTAAAATTAGAATTATACAATGACTTATTTTTGGTGGCAAATACCTTTGGAGCAATAAAGCCTTTATGGTAATTATTGATGTGTAGTTTCTTTTGTTCATGAAGTCAAATTTGTATAAATTCTCTTAATTCAAAGAAAAAGTTTTATGTGATTTATTTTTGGCAGTGCCTGATCTGTGTCCTGATTTTCTGTCCAAAGTATTCCCTTTATTCCATGCATATCCTTTTGTAGGCAAAAACAAAATTTCAGTTGTATGCAAATGTATTAGAGTTCCGTACTCTGCCTTCCGTGGCTCCAGTCTGATAGTTAGACCCTTATTGAAGAAATGCCTTTAGCAGATTGAATATGTTCATTCTTTGTCTTAATCAAAGTTCTTTCAAGTATCTGAGGTAAAGTAGCTATTTTCTTTTTTTTTTTTTATATCATTAACACTATTTATTTATTTATTTATTTATTTATTTATGAGATGGAGTCTCACTCCGTCACCCAGGCTGGAGTGCAGTAGCATAATCTCGGCTCACTGCAACCTCCGCCTCCTGGGTTCAAGTGATCCTGCTGCTTCAGCCTCCTGTGTAGCTGGGATGACAGGTGTGCACCACCACACCCAGCCAATTGTTGTATTTTTAGTAGAGGTGGTGTTTCACCATATTGGCCAGGCTGGTCTTGATCTCCTGACCTTAAGTGATTTGACTGCTTTGGCCTCCCAAATTGCTGGGATTACAGGTGAGAGCCACCACGCCGGCCTGTCATTAACACTCACTTTAAAGTGTGTGATTTACCAAGCTCTGGGGTTTGGGACCCAGAATCTGCAGCTTTCTCATGCTCCCAAGCAGGGCTAGCATGAGGGAGAGGCTAATGAGGTGCCCAGGGTGCAGCATTTAAGGAGGTATTCTCCATTGTCAGGTTTGTGCCAGTGCAGAATTGCCTCTGAGAGTGAGTGTGTCCTTAAATTTTGTGCTCATACTAATAATGTGGGAAGGTCAGAAAGCTTCATTTTCCTCCCAGATAGTACTTTAACAGTGGCCTTCTGGAACTGATAATATCATAACAACTGAGAATTACAAACCATGTTAGAGGGCAAAGTGGCCCTAATACAGGTTGGTGGAGAAGATGGAAAAGGCAGGGCTTGCTTTTACATGAGCTGTGTCAATGACAGCCATCGACTCCTTAAATCTCCATAGCGTTGCCATTTATTTCTGCTTAAGCCACAGAACCTGCCTATGTAGCACTAAACTGAGGTACAACTCCTTATTAGAGCTTCTTCTTAGACTATCACTGGACAGCTGGTCATTATATTTTAGAATTATGAATTTATTATCCAGGACTCTTATGTACATCATAATAGTATCCTGTCAATAATGTACTTTTGCAACTACGCTTAGTAAATTTTGTTGTAGAGCGACTGCTCTTGAATAGGCTTAATAATTGGGAGCACCTAGTATGTATTTAGCATTATGCTAGGAGTCAGACATGCAATGGTGAAAAAATACACATGTATCTTGTCCTTATTGAGCTTACAGTAGACAGAAAATGAGAGAAAGAGAGAGAGAGAACACGAGTGCTATAAAGGATAAGGCCATGATGCCCACGGCATATAACTGAAAAACAGGAAACAAAATGAAAATTCTATATTTATGTAAAAAGAGCTTGTTGATAAAGATGACCCTTGTGAATCTTATACCTCCCCCAAACACTAATCTTATGGTTTGTGGCTTATGTTAATTCAGGTCCTCTGAAAAGCAGGTGCCCAGACATAATGAGATTTGCATGACACTTATCGGGCACCCTGTGGAAGATAAGGGCAGGGAGCCAGAGAAGGCAGCGATGGCCTTCAGACCATGCTGCAAGGCTGACCCCTGTAAAAGAGAGGGGAGAGAGGATTGGGCAGGAGGCATCTCAGATTGCAGCAAAGTGATGCTTTCTTAAGACAGGCTTGCTGAAAGTATGCATTCACGTTTACAGTGGCCCACAGGAATACCAGCAGGCACTCAATGGGTCATGTGGATTCCCTACTGTGTAAAAGTAACTCTGTCTCCTCCTGCTGATGCCCGGACAAAGGGAGTTCAGAGATCAGTTCAGGCATCAGTCATAGTTTGTAGCTCACTGGGACCTTACGTCCCCTGGCAAGAGCCTCTCTCTTTGGGACCAGGATTTCCAGTGCTGCTATGCTCCTTAAATCCTGCAGCAGATCACTGGAAAAGATGGAATGCAGGGCCACTCCCAGTTTCACCCACCAGATCCCAGACATGGTCCCAAACCTACTGGGGACATGCATCCTTGAAGACAGCACTCCATCCTGGCCCTTCAGCCCAGCCGGGTCTTGGTTGTTCAAGCCCTCTGTGAGGCTGGCTGTCCATGGATGGTGCGGGGTGTGGACGGACAGTGGTTCCACAACCAGGGGCTCACTCTTTCGTCTCCTTCACTGGGAAGTGAGTCACCTGATTGGATGCTATGCCCCATGGGATTCCATGCCTATGGACCAGGCTTTCTATAGCCCCCAGATAGTCATGGTGTCTGAGTCCCTGCAGGCAGGAAAGGCAAACTCTTGCCTGGAAGAGGCATCTATCACTATGACGAGTGACGCAGAAAACACACGGCAATTTGAACAGGACAGTTAATAGTGAAGAGTGATTATCACAGCAGACTGAAGTAGTGAAGGACTGGCTAGTAGGAAGTAAAAAGAACTTGAACATGAGAATAGCAGATATCGGGAGTAGCCTGCACCACTAGGACTAAGAGTGAGAGCTCAAAAGAAGAGCCCTGGCTGGGCGTGGTGACTCACGTCTGGAATCCCGGCACTCTGGGAGGCTGATGTGGGCGGATCACCTGAGATCAGGAGTTCGAGACCAGCCTGGCCAACATGGTGAAACTCCGTCTCTACTAAAAATACAAAAAATTAGCTGGGCCAGTGGCTGGCGTCTTTAGTCCCAGCTAGTAATGAAGCTGAGGCAGCAGAATCATTTGAACCTGGGAGGTAGAAATTGCAGTGAGCCAAGATTACGCCACTGCACTCCAGCCTAGGTGACAGAGTAAGACACTGTTTCAAAAAAAGAAGAAGAGCCCTCCACGGCACCCCTGGGGCTGACACCCAGATTGAGTAGGGAGGGCAAGGCTGTGGCTCAGTGGAGGGCAGAGAAGTCTCTGTGGTGCTCTGCTGGTGGAACTTGCTAGAAAACTGCCCTCTGGGGTCCTGGGGAAAACTGCACAGAGAGATGTCCTACCAGAGGCCTCTGATGCAAAACTCCCTGAGGGAGATGCTGGGAAGCTGGTGCTGCTTAGCACTCCTGCAGAGCAGTCTGCACTGCACAGGTCAGGAAGCAAAACCCTCTTCCTCCTCTAATGTCTCTCCATCATCCTCTCCTGACAAAGCTTCAGAGCCCGCTGGCCCAGGGAAACAACTTAGAGGGCCCAGATCCATTTTCACGGAACAGAGGAGCGATACATCTGGAGCCTGCTGCTTGTCGACTGGCCATCCCGTGGCCCGTTGGTCTCCTTAAGGAGCAATGCCATTTCAGGGCTCAGCAGTGGTCAACGTTGCAGGCAGGTTGGACGTTCAGAGGCAGCAACAGCTCCATTGACCTCGGTTAATGGGGAGTCCATGCTAATGGGTCGTCTACAGCCTCCCTGCATCCCTGTGCCTGTCACACCACTTCTGGGCTGGCCAGCTATCAACTGGCCGAATCTTCTAGGCTGCTTGGTTGTTGTATGCCTCTTCTGTGAGGATTGCATTCTGGGGACGTTAACATGGGAGGCGGAAATGACACTCCCCTGAAGAGCCCCACTCTCCTGGGCTCATCCGTAGGCCTCTATCCCAGACCTTGTTTCCTGGCCACTGTATATATTCTCATCTCGGGCCACTTTTCATTCCATTGCAGATACCAGTTGCACCCTTGCGCGCTGTCCATTAGTAAGATTTTCCATCTCCACCATCACGGGGCCACTCCTGAATAGGGCTGTAATGAAGTTCTGACAACTGTGAAGGAGAGAGAGAAGGAAGGAAGGGAATTGGGTAGGAAAAAAAAATCACAGACTGCAGTACAGTCCAAGAAAAGGAGGATCAGGTGGATGGGAAGTCCTCAAGCCAAAGTCACCCGTGGGAGCCACCCTTATCCCAAGGGAACAGCCTAGATGGACAGTAGGGCTGTGCTTGTCACATGCCCGGAGCAGCCCGAGGGGAAAGGCAGTGGTGGATGGAGACGGGCAGCAGCTGGGACCCACAGCCAATCAGTTTTGTTTCCCGTAGCAGGAGGTCTAAGGGGTTTCTTTTCATGGTTGCCACTTGGCTATTCTGCAACTGTAAAACTTCACCGTTGATCTCATTCATTTTTTAACACGACCTTGGGCTTGGCTCAAAGCAGTGCCACCTTGTGGTTAGTTGTGGAACACCAGCCTGTCTGGGCAGTGGCTTCTTAGGATTCAAGAACTGGTTGCAAAGCTTCAACGTGAGCTTTTGTTTCTTGGCTTTGGTATTTCTTCTGCACTCCTTGTTTACAAGGATTTCATTTCAGCAAGGGAGGCATCTATTGAAATAAGATCAACCAGCGGGAAGATTCTAAACCATATTCAAGAAAGGTGTGCTACATCAAAACTGGCGATTATTGAGTCCGTGTTTTAAGACAGCCAAATCTCTAGGCTATTTTGGATCTTATCCTGGACAACACTATTTCTGATTTGTATGGTAACCAAGGCCCTCTGTGGGTTAGTGCCAGCTTTCAAGCAGCCGTGCCTCAGTCCAGTGAGAGGCACTCCTGCGTTCTGCCTGGTGGGAGTCAGAGTCTTAGGATCTGCCAAGCCCTGATGCCGTCAGCATTCACATTGCCTTACAGGGGTCTCCTCCCCACTCCAGGATAGGTAGGCCCACCACCTGTTCTTGTCTGCAGCCTTCAGACTTGCTCTCCTTGAGGTCTTCAGTTCCCCAACAGGAAATATCTTGAAATCCCCTTCTTTTGCTGAGGTTACTGACCTTTCTGCTTGCTGCTTCCTGGCATCCTGTTTCTCTGCTTATTTTGCCCTTTTCTGCCAGTTCCTGCAGAGCTCTTGTTGGATTCTCTCTTTCCATGAAGTACAGATTTTAGAGTGCACTGGAGTCCAACTGCTTGGGTTCGAATCCCAGCTTCTACCACTTACTTGCTCTTGTGAGGGCACTGAGACAGCTGAGGAATTTGTATGCAAACTTACTGGTCATTTTGTTCGACTTGATAATGGCATGGCAGTTGTTACTATTTTTTAATTAAGAAATATTGATTTCTAGGATTTACTTTAAAATATTCCAACTTAAAAAAATGGAGGAAGGGGGGTTGGTGAAATGAGATTGGCAGCGTGGTAATAATTGTCTAAGCTGGGTGGCAGATACATTATCTATTATACATTATCTGTCTGCAGCTATATTACACATTATATGGTTAATTCTACTAGTCTCTCAATCTTTGGGTAAGTTTAGAAGTTCCCCAACTAAAAGATGTAAAGGTTTAAAATGTGTAAAATGAAAATGGCCTCATGAATTATGAATGAATTATTTGGATTCAAATAATTGTGGTTAGCTGTGGAACACCAGCCTGTCTGAGCAGTGGCTTCTTAGGATTCAAGACCTGGTTGCAAAGCTTCAACTTGAGCTTTAGTTTCTTCCTTTGATATTTCTTCTGCACTCCTTGTTTACAAGGATTTCATTTCAGCAAAGGAGGCATCTACTGAAATAAGACCAACCAGCAGGAAGATTCTAAACCGTATTCAAGAAAGGTATGCTACATCAAAACTAGCGATTATTGAGCCCAAAATTAATTATTTGGATGGGGGTAACATGGGGAAGAGTGAGCTGACTACATATAAAATTTACGGGGAGAAACAGGAGGGAGTTTGCACTGAGCCTCCCGTAGTTTATTGTGGTTCATGAGTGTGGCAGAGAGAGTGGGAGACCAGGTCCCAAACAGTATATATGTTTGATGGTGCAAAGCTATTGCCTTCTGACCTGGATTTTGCTCTGCAGGCCGTAGGAAGACCCCTGTACCCCTGGTCAGCCTCCCATGCTGGGTTAGCATTACCAGTCAGCTCTAGCATAAGCCAGTTGGGTAAACGGAGGGTTGCAAGAAATGGACAATGCCATCCAATTATTCTATAGCATTGTTGTACCTGAGTTCATATGCTTTGAGTGGGGAAATTATATCCAGTTGGTAAATTTGGAAAAAAACTCAAACAAATCAGCAGAATAAAAACAATATTCCTTTTTTCTCTTGCATATTTTGGACCATTTGGCTTTTGTTTTCATTTGTCTGGACTGAGTTACAAGTTTAGTCAGAGTTGGTAGTTCTAAGTATGACTCAACAGAGTCAGCTTTTTCAAATGCAAATGATTATCATGGACTTAAATAGCAAGGATTTGAAGAAAAAGAGTCATTTCTGTAAGTGATTCACAGTAGATGTAAGTTAGAATTTCTTACCCTGTAATTTTACCTTCTGCATGAAAAGCTGTCTATGAAAGGCTATTTTGTTAGATGTCTTTGGCTTCCTGTTCTCAGATGAACCAAGAAGAGAGGAACAGCCTATTTCTGGTTTTACTGAAGCCTTTTAAAAATCCTTGATGATTTAAGAAATACAAAAATACAGAGAAGTGGAGAGGTTCAATTAGAGTTTATAGTAAAAGATGAGGAGGAAGATAAGGTCCTCAGGTAGGTAAGACTTGCTGTGAGATTTAGCTGTGAGACATCGAATCTGGATTGGTTTCAGTGGGATTGATTGTGAAGTGGAGGTAGGCTGGTATGGACATTAGGGGAATTGGGGTAAATGGATGCTTTTATTCAATTCTTTTTATTTTCCTTTCTTTCTTTCTTTCTTTCTTTCTTTCTTTCTTTCTTTCTTTCTTTCTCTTTCTTCTCTTTCTTTCTTTCTTTCTTTCTTTCTTTCTTTCTTTCTCTTTCTTCTCTTCTTCCTTCCTTCCTTGTTCCTTCCTTCCTTTCTTTCTTTCGTTCCTTCCTTCCTTCTTTTTTTCTTTCCTTCTTTCCTTCCTTCACTCTTTCTTTCTTTCCTTCTTTCTTTCTTTTTTCTTTCTTTCTTTCCTTCCTTCCTTCCTTTTTTTCTTTCCTTCTTTCCTTCCTTCACTCTTTCTTTCTTTCTTTCTTTCCCTCTTTCTTTCTCTCTTTCTTTCTTTCTTTCTTTCTTTCTTTCTTTCTTTCTTTCTTTCTTTCTTTCTTTCTTTCTTTCTTTCTTTCTTTCTTTTTCTTTCTTTTGTCTCACTCTGTTGCCCAGGCTGCTGCAGTGCTACAATCTCAGCTCACTGCAACCTCTGCCTCTTGGCTTCAAGTAATTCTCCTGTCTCAGCCTCCCAGGTAGCTGGGTTTACAGGTGACCACCACCATGCCTGGCTAATTTTTATATTTTTAGTAGAGATGAGGTTTCACTGTGTTGGCCAAGCTGGTCTCGAACTCCTGACCTCAGGTGATCTGCCTGCCTCAGCCTCCCAAAGTACTGGGATTATAGGCGTGAACCACCATGTCTGGCCTATCCAATTCTTTCTAATGCGTTGTTACCATTTTACTTGGAGGAATGAAACAGAAGACAGATTTTTCAGTGAGATACAGAGCAGATGTTTTGATGAGCAAGCAAATGAGAGAGAGAGCAGAGTGTGTGTGTGTGTGTGTGTGAGAGAGAGAGTGTGTGTGTGTGTGTGTGTGAGAGAGAGAGAGAGAGAATGGGCCTCATAGTGGGCTTGTGTGTTCAAATTGGAATGCCGAAATAAATTGCCCACAGAATTAAACTATGGAATCAAAACATCTGTAATCCTAGCACTTTGGAAGGCCAAGGTGGGCAGATCACCTGAGGTCAAGAGTTCAAGCCAGCCTGGCCAACATGGTGAAACCTTATCTGTACTAAAAAAAAAAAAGAAATACAAAAATTAGCCAGTTGTGGTGCGTGCCTGTAATCCCAGCTACTTAGCAGGCTGAGGCACAAGAATCGCTTGAACCTGGGGGCGGAGGTTGCAATGAGCTGAGATTGTGCCACTATACTCCAGCTTGGGTGACAGGGCGAGACCCCGTCTCAGAAAAAAAAATTGCAAAATATTTTGGGTAACAATAGCTAGCATTTATTAGGTGATTACTATATGCCTGACACTGCTAAGCCCTTTCCATGCATTATCTCATTTCAGCCTTACAAAAACTCTGTGAGGTAGTTTCATTATTAACAGCATTTTACATTTGAGGAAACTGGCACGAACAGGTCAAGAAACTTGTTCAAGATCTCAGCACATGGCAGAAGTGGCATTGGAACCAAAGGAGTTTGGCTTCAGAGCCCCTGACCCCTGCCCTGTACTGAGAGAGACAGACCGGCACCAAGGACAATGAAGAGGTAATTTTGAAAATTTTTAATAGAATTTCTCAAACACAGGCTAAAGAGAATAGTGTAATAGTACCTGTCACCCCCAATTATCTATATTTTTACAAATTTGTCTATCTGTCCTTCTTGATTTATAAGTATTTTAGAGCAAATTTTAAAACCTTAGTCTTCTTTATGACCTTTTAACCTGTCATTTCAGAGCAAGCAGTAATTTTAAGGTGGTTGAAAATATGAATGTGAACACAAAAATGGGGCTCACAGTGGGAGACTGGTCCACCATGATAGCATATGAGAAGCCCATGTGACCACCATGAGCGTGTGCACCGACCACGGGCCATCAGAGATGCGACCCAGCCATAGGCCACAAACATTTGGTTTGCTTGGCATGCACATTCCTCTCTTGTAAAATGATGCATCAGACTCTCAGAGCTAAATTCATTAAACCATCTCCTTTTCCTCTGAATCCCTGTCAAAAACAAATCTAAAACTTTGATTTGCTGTGCAACTTTGCCTGAAGGGAAATACTGGACTATTCTGGCCCTAGGCATTTTCAGCCATTCTGGGAGTTTTGTGTTAGTCTAGGCCGTGTATTTCAGCTTCTGGCGAGTTTGTGAGCATGACCTAGCATCCTTGTATTTTGAGAACTCTGGAAAGAGGGATAACAAGTTTGAGTTTCTAGTTCTTCAAGCCCAAGGGCCAGCCTGGAGGCAGTGGGAGGTGCTTATTAGAGCTTCTGCCTTGTCTTTTTCATTTTGCCTTTGTTATCCTAACTCAGCAGCCTCAATCCTTTTGAGATGGAGTCTCGCTCTCTCGCCAGGCGGAGTGCAGTGGCGTGATCTCGGCTCACTGCAACCTCCACTTCTCAGGTTCAAGCGATTCTCCTGCCTCAGCCTCCTGAGTAGCTGGGACTACAGGTGCATGCCACCATGCCCAGCTAATTTTTGTATTTTTAATAGAGACAGGGTTTCACCATGTTGGTGAGGATTGTCTCAATCTCTTGACCTCGTGATGTGCCTGCCTCGGCCTCCCAAAGTGCTAGGATTACAGGCGTGAGCCACGGTACCTGGCCAGCTTCAATCCTTCTTTACACCCCCTCCCATCAAGCTGCTTTCATCCTTTTATTTTAAAAGGAAATTATTTATTTCCTTTTAAATAAATAAATAAAGATGAATATAACATCTTTTGGATTGTACTGGTATTTATTTTGGAATTGCTACTTGTAAGTGCTCTGATCAGAAATTTGCATATCTTGAGTGGTCTGCACTTAATTCTATATTCCAATGGGGGGAAAACCAAAACTATGTCTCTCTTTTTCTCTGTCTGATAGAAAGAGCCTTATTTTTTCTTCCTTTTTCTTTTTTCTTTTCTTTTTCTTTATTGTGGTATAACTAATATATATAACATAAATTTTGCCATTTTAATGATTTTAAGTGTGCAATTATTACTGTAATTATAGACAATTACAGAATTGTCTGTAATTGGTAGAATTCCAATTTCTCAAACAGCAAGATAAATTCAAATATGCATTACCTTAACCCTATACAAATTCAGATTCCCAAAATCCAAGTATAAATCCAAGTATGTTTGAGAAAATATCTAGAGTACATCGAGAAAAAATGGAATTAAATAAATACACAATTATTGGAAAACTATGTCAGCTATCACACATTAAAATCCTGCCTAGAAGTATCAAATGGAATTTTTTCCATTGATCTGTATATATTTTCAGATTATCTGTTTTTTTTTTTTTTGAGACGGAGTCTCGCTCTGTTGCCCAGGCTGGAGTGCAGTGGCGAGATCTCGGCTCACTGCAAGCTCTGCCTCCCAGGTTCACGCCATTCTCCTGCCTCAGCCTCCTGAGTAGCTGGGACTACAGGCGCCCACCACCACGCCTGGCTAATTTTTTGTATTTTTAGTAGAGACGGGGTTTCACCATGTTAGCCAGGCCTGGTCTCGATCTCTTGACCTCATGGTCTGCCCGCCTCGGCCTCCCAAAGTGCTGGGATTATAGGCGTGAGCCACCGCACCCTGCCTATCTGGGTTTTTTGAGCAAATTAGTGAAAGACATCTCTGGTTTACAACCATACCATAATTTACATGTCATGTGTTTCCACTTAAAGCCTATGTTTTACATTATATTCACATGAAGCATTAGCAATTTGGTTTTAGTGTAGAAGTCCAAACTCTTGAATGGAAGTCAAAATGCCCTGCCTCAAATTCTAAAATTTTCCTTCTGAAGTAACTGTATTTACATAGAAAAATCAGAAAACTACAATGTTGAGAATTAAACATTAAAATTTCAAGTTTTATTAAATAATTGACTTTAAGTGTATTTTGAAATTTAGTGTGTTTGAAAATTTATTCAACATTTTCAGATTTAGAATGCTTTTAGGAAAACAATGCAACTT
Organism: Hylobates moloch; assembly: GCF_009828535.3. NCBI lineage: Eukaryota > Metazoa > Chordata > Mammalia > Primates > Hylobatidae > Hylobates > Hylobates moloch. The sequence goes on from NW_026652276.1 coordinate 25,894,963, forward strand.
GTGAATGACTTTTTAATCACAGAGGGTGGGGGAAGGGAGAGTTGGCTTGACTCTTCCTTGTTCAGAATGGACATTTTTGATATTAGGCAAATTTTAAACTGATACTTTATATTTCTTTCCTTCTTTCAAGGTCCTAGTATCTTAACTACCTCATGCCTTTTTTTTTTTTTTTTTTGAGACAGATTCTTGCTCTGTCAGCGAGGCTGGAGTGCAGTGGCATAATCTTGGCTCACTGCAACCTCCACTTCCCAGGTTCAAGTGATTCTTGTGCTTCCGCCTCCCAAGTAGCTGGGATTACAGGCATGTGCCACCACGCCCAGCTAATTTTTGTATTTTTAGTAGAGATGGGGGTTTCACCATGTTGGCCAGGCTGGTCTCGAACTCCTGACCTCGAGTGATCTTCCCGCCTCGGCTTCCCAAAGTGCTGGGATTATAGGGGTGAGCCACTGCACCTGGCTACCTTGTGGCTTTTGGACTATTATTCTTACTTCAAAGTTAAATTTCTCTTAGAGAGCTTCTAACCCTACTGGGTAATGGTGGTGAAATGGTGGTGGCATAGCATTATCGGTTTAAAGATAGTTCAATTCACATATTTTTTAGCTTCCAACAAGTATATTCACGCCATTGTTTTGTCTTTCTGTCACCAAACACCAAATGTATTACAGCAAAATATGCCTGTACCACCTTTCACATTTTACCAATAAGAGATGCATGATTTCATCAAGTATCTTTGAATTGTTTGGAGTGTGTCTTTGCAAACAGTTAATTATTTTGGAGACCCTGAATCTCTAAACATCATTTTCATTTCAAGAAACTTTAAAGAGTATATGATCATAACACTTCAAACTCCTTTTGAAGGAAAGTATTCTTTACATGTAGACAGAAGTTATCTCTCATGTTTAAAGTACAGATTTACATAATTTAGCTATCCAGAGCCTACTACATGGATAGGACGCTTGATTTTAAGTACAGATAGTTTTACCTGATTTGCCTTATGTGATGTAAGTTTACTCTGAAGACAGAGTAACAACATTTTAATAATTCCTAGTTATTAAAAAATTAAGGTTCTTACAGTAGAGCTTTAATTTTCATAAAGTGGGATGTTCCCAGGGAAGAGATTTTTTGTGTTTGATTGTGTGTGTGTGTATGTTTTACCCCATTTTATTTAATTGAGGTGAAATTGACATAATATAAAATTAACCAGGTTAGCCAGTTGCGGTGGCTCAAGCCTGTAATCCCAGCACTTTGTGAGGCAGAGTTGGGTGGATTGCTTGAGCTCAGGAGTTCAAGACCAGCCTGGGCAACATGGTGAAACCCCATCTCTACAAAAAATACAAAAATTAGCTGGGCATGGTGGCACATGCCTGTAGTCCCAGCTACTCAGGAGGCTGAGACGGGAGGATCGCTTGACCCTGGGAAGGTTGCAGTGAGCCTAGATGGTGCCACTGCACTCCAGCCTGGGCAACAGAGAGAGACTCTGTCTCCAAAAATAAATAAATAAATAAATAAAATAAAATTAACCATTTTAAAACGAATGATCCAGTGGCATTTAGTACATTCACAATGCTGTGTAATCATCATCTTTGTCTAGTTTCAAAATGTTTTCATCATCCAAAAAAGAAACTGTATATACATTAAGCAGTTGTTCTTCATATTCCGTCCCCCACCCCTGTCCCCAGCAGCCACCAGCTGGAATTATGTCTCTCTCTATGGATATTTAATGTATATTGAATCATATAACGTATGACCTTTTGTGTCTGGCTTTTTTCACTTATAATGTTTTTGAGGGTCATCCACATTGTAGCATATGTCAGTACTTCTAGGGAAGAGTTTTCATCATGTCTATGTGGGTGAGACTGCTTCTACTTGTGGACAGTTTCCTGAATCTTATTTCTGTTCCCTCCAAAGGGCCGAAGGCTTAAGTGTTCATGCCTGGAGGACTTCATCTTATGTTAAAGAAATCTGATAAAAGAATTCCTGTCATTTTGAGAGGAAGGAAATCTTGAGCTTGTGTGACTGCCCACAGGGATGGATTTCGGTGCAGGGATTGCCAGGCAGTGGCTGCTGAGATTCGTGGGCTCTAGATCCTCCCTCCGGAAGGAAGGAGCTTCTGGAAGTGTTGTCAGCCATGGCCCTAGCTGTCAGCCCATTTCTGGGACAGCCTCTGCTAAAGAAGGCTGCCTTGGCTAAGGCCGTGTTCCTTTCCCAGGTAGTCCTCATCCAAAGACTGATTGTCATGGAGGGGACACAAAGGGCCAGTTCTCGCTCACTGACTCAGAACAGCTCTGAATTTTCATTCTGTCTTTAGGACTCCCCATAGGGTTGACTGAGGCCCAATCAGTTCCTTTGTGCCCTTCTTTTCCACAGGTGTTGGTTCCATGCACACTCATAATAAATCTCCTGTATGCTAAATTCCATCTCAGAGTTAGCTTTCCTGGGAAGCTAATTGGCAGTACCAGATTTTCTACCAGTTACAGAGAAGGAAGAAAGGTCTGCACCTCCTCTAAGTTGAGAAGCTTTGCTTTTGGGCTACTGGGCTGTCTGTGGGTAGTAGAGGTCTTCTCTCCTAGTTTCACAATTTTTGTCCTGTCGAGATCTTTAAATCAACCTCTTCTGGGTATCAGTGGGGTGGCAGCTAAGGATTTTGCCTTTATTAATAAGTTTTGCATTCCTACAAAACCATTCTCCTATGTTGCCATAGAGAAAACATAAAGATTAAGATGAGATGTGCATTTTCATGCATTCTTTTGCTTTTCAGGGATGTCATAGTGCCAGGAATCATGAAAGGGATACTCAAATTTTGAGTCAAACTGTTATGCCAGTTCATCTTTATAATACATTCTTTCGGCTGGGCGCAGTGGCTCACGCTTGTAATCCCAGCACTTTGGGAGGCCGAGGCGGGCGGATACCATGGTGAAACCTGTCTCTATTAAAAATACAAAAATTAGCCGGGGTGGTGGCGGGTGCCTGTAGTCCAGGCTATTCGGAGAGGGCGAGGCAGAAGAATGGGTGTGAACCCGGGAGGCGGAGCTTGCAGTGAGCCGAGATTGCGCCACTGCCCTCCAGCCTGGGTGACAGAGCAAGACTCCATCTCAAAAAAAAAAAAAAAATTTTTTTTTTTTTTTTTTTTTTTTTTTTTTTTTTCTTTCTCTTTCCTTCCTTCTTTCCTTCCTTCCTTCTTTCTTTCTTTCCTTCCTTCCTTTTTTTTTTTTTTTTTCTTTTTTTTTTTTTTTTTTTCTCTTTCTTTTTTTTTTTGAGACAGACTGGAGTGCAATGGCATGATCTTGGCTTACTGCAACCTCTGCCTCCTGGGTTCAAGCAATTCTTTTGCCTCAGCCTCCCAAGTAGCTGGGATTACAGGGGTGGGCCACCATGCGCAGCTGACTTTTTTTTTTGTATTTTTAGTAGAGATGGGGTTTCACCATGTTGGCCAACCTGGTCTCGAACTCCTAACCTCAGGTAATCCACCTGCCTTGGCCTCCCAAAATGCTGGGATTACAGGCATGAGCCACCACACCCAGCCAATACATTTTCTATAGGCAAGAAACCGTATTTGTTTAACGACAACTGGACAGGTTCTGCTCTCCCTTGGACTGAGGAATACTTTGATAAGTCATTTGGCCTAGGGACAAAAGAGAGGGCACTGGGCCTCCTTTTTTTTTTTTTTTGAGACTGAGTCTCACTCTGTCACCCAGGTTGGAGTGCAGTGGTGTGATCTATGCCTGGCTAATTTTTGTATTTTTAGTAGAGATGGGATTTTGCCATGTTGGCCAGGCTGGTCTTGAACTTCTGACCTCAGGTGATCTGCCCGCCTCACTTCTTGTGGGGTACATAGGAAAGATGTGAGCGATAGGGAGGGGTGGCCCAGTTTAAATTCCCCACCCGAAGTGACAAGGCCTTTCTAAATTGAAAAGAGCTCAAGGAGAGAAGACCCTGAAAGGCTCGGCATGGGAAGGGAGAGTGGAGCTTAGAGGCATCCAGTTTCAGCTCCATAAAGTGATTCAAAGGGGTACTCATGCATATACTTGAAAGGGCCCTCTACTTTGGTCAAGCAAAATATTTAATATTAAGCATTTATCAATTGGAGAGGCTGGCCAGGTGTGGTGGCTCACACCTGTAATCCCAGCACTTTGGCAGGCCAAGATGGGCAGATCACTTTAGGTCAGGAGTTTGAGACCAGCCTGGCCAACATGGTGAAACCCTGTCTCTACTAAATGTATAAAAATTACCTGGGCATGGTGGTGGGCGCCTGTAATCACAGCTACTCAGGAGGCTGGGGCAGGAGAATCACTTCAACCCTGGAGGCAGAGGTTGCAGTGAGACAAGATGGTGCCACTACACTCCAGCCTGGGCAACAGAGTGAGACTCTGACACACACACACACCCCCAGAGAAATAAAATGTAAAAACAAAAAGTTTTAATGCTTCATTTAAATTGCTTCCGTTATATTATTTAAGAAATATATCTAGTGGCCTATACACTTTCCCATGGTTTTCAGGCTAATAAGTCAAATACCAATGCTTAATAAGATGAAATGAAATAGTAATACAATAATCAATGCTATTTGGCACATGGTAGCCAAGAAAAGAGAGGACTTACTTATTGCTCAATTTAGCAGTGCCCTAACAGGTTTAGAGTTTAGTTTACAGCTAGTTTAAATCTCCCACTTAAATATTACTATGTCCCTTTAAGCTCTAGGTTCATACAGGCATTGTGGCCACAGCAGCTTTCCATCTGTTGAGTAAAAGAAAGCTTTAGAACCTATTTGAGATCCTTAGCCCCATCTCCAAAGAGACTGCAGTGAATTTACAATTGGAGGCCAGGAGGTGGCAGCACAGAGGATAATAGGAAGGTTTGTATATAACCTTTGTGGGGGAGGTCCACCTGCTGTCTTTACTTTGGTAGAACTTGTCCGGGAGAGTTGCAGGCTTCTGGCCTGTCGATGTGTCTCTTGAGTATTGTGAAGAAAGAAACCATATAAAGGAATGGCGAACTAAAAACCCACAGGCATAAATTCGGTTATCTTTAGCACTCAGATGGGTAGGATCTGGGCTTAAAGTTGAGGCAAGCCTTCAGTGGCCTTTCATAGCAAATGCAAATGATGCTCAGGTTTTCTCCTACTACAGCTTTTGATGCATATTTTCTCCTGTTTTGTAACTTCAAGTCACCTTGCATATAGCAAGTGCTTAATAAATGCTTCTTAGAAACTCTGCTTCTGCTTCTTAGAGTTTAATTGAATTAGGAAGCACACCTATGATAGCTGGGTCTAGGCTTATGTTTAATTTTGGTTAGGTATAATATGGAGAGACTTTGGAGAACACAGAAAACTTGGAATTGTAGGGGGCTTGTCTTCCGGAGGTAGGAAGAGGTTGAATTCCAAATCTCATCTCTGCGGCTGAGAATTGAGACTGTTCTGGGCATCTGGAAAGTGTTTGTTATGGCAGGAGAATTAGCTGTGACAACAGAGTTCAATATAGGAGTATAGTTAGAGATGGAGATATAATTAAAGTGGGAATATTGTTAGACATAGCAGTATAATTAACTATGGGAGACTAGTTAGAGATGTCAACATAGTTAGCTGTAAGAATCTACTTAGAGATTGCAGGATAGTTAATCATGGGAAATATGGAGGTGAGGCAGGGAAGAGCACATGGTAGGAACTGAAGGATGGGTGACTCAAGGCACAGATGAATACAGAACATTTGAGTTTCATAATTTTCTACTTTTGGCTCTGGGTAGTACTCTGAGGATAAGTACTATTATTATTATTATTATTTGAGACAGAGTTTTGCTCTTGTCACCCAGGCTGGAACACAGTGGCACGATCTCAGCTCACTGCAACCTCCACCTCCCAAGTTCAAGCGACTCTCCTGTCTCACCCTCCCAAGTAGTTGGGATTACAGGTGACAGCCAGCCACCACACTCTGCTAATTTTTCTAATTTTTGTATTTTTAGCAGAGACGGGGTTTCACCATGTTGACCAGGCTGGCCTTGAACTCCTGACCTCAGGTGATCCACCTGCCTCGGCCTGCCAATGTGTTGGGAGTATAGGCCTGAGGCACCACAGCCGGCCAAGTACTGTTTATTTTTCATCTTTGCATTCCACAAGAGGTTGAGCACAGTGCCATGCTTACACAGTTGATGATAAGTACTTGTTGAGTTGAATCCTTTCAGATGGTCACAGTTGGCTCTGGAAGCTGATTGGGTCAGATCTGACTAAAGTATGAATACTTAACAATAATTGCAGCTAACGTTTACGCAGTGCTTCCCATTTCCCATGAAACTGTACTAAGGGCTTTCTGTGTGTTATTTCACCCAATCCTGACAGCAGCCACAGGGAGGCACTGTTATGCCAAGGGCCATACTCTGAACAACCCCTCCAGTGGTTCATAAATTTGACATGCCTCAGAATTCCCAAGCCTCTGGAACAGGGGTGACTAGGGTGAGAGGGGAGTGAGGGGCCTAGGGAACAACATTAAAGGAGGCACTCACTTTTGGGGTTGTACAGTTGCAGGGTGGGCCCCAAAAGCGAGTGTCTCTTTATATGTTGCACTCTAAGCTCCTCATTTGTCTCATTCTAGTCCCTTCCCTTCTCATTCTAGTCCCTATAACAGGCTTGGGAGCCTTTTAAAAATGCAGATTTAGCCGAGTACAGTGGCTCACGCCTGTAATCCCAGCACTTTGGGAGGCCGAGGTGGGTGGATCGCCTGAACTCAGGAGTTCAAGACCAGCCCGGGCAACATGGTGAAACCCCGTCTCTACAAAAAAAAAAAACCCAAAATATTAGCTGGGTGTGGTCGTGCATGCCTGTGGTCCCAGTTACTTGGGAGGCTGAGATTGGAGAATTGCTTGAGCCCGGGAGGTGGAGGTTGCAATGAGCCGAGATTGCATCACTGCACTCCAACCTGGGTGACAGAGTGAGACCACATCTCAGAAAAGCCTAAAAAGCCCGACAAATACTAAAAACACGGATTCTTGGGCCCCTACCGAAGAACATCAATTCAGATAATGTCAAATAGGGTCCAGGAATGTGGAGTTTCTGTAAGCATCCCTAGGGATTCTAGTGCAGGTGGTTAGGATCATGGCTTTGTGAGAAACTCTGCTTCTGCTGACAGTCTCAAATGAGAGTCCCTTTGCATTCAGTGAAATAATTTCTCTCTGTCTGTTTGGTTTGGGGGTAGATGTTGGTGAGGTCACCAGTTTTCTATCTGAATTTTTAAGGGATGCAGTGGGAGTCTGACGTTCCTCTTGCAGGGAGCTCCTGTAGTGTGTTTTGCGGGGCTTTGGCCCGACAGGACTATTCCTTGTGGGGTTCTTTCTGTCCATTCTAGATGGCGGTCCTGCTTGGATACACACACCATGCTTGAAACCGTGCATCGCCAGCTGCTATTACCAAGTGCAGTGGATGTTTTCTCTGGCCCTGCCAGTATCCATTCCCCTTTTTGTGTTTCCAGTTGATTTTCCTTTGGAAACGAGACCTTTCCCACTCTTAGCCCTTTCCTGTCTCCTCAGTTCCTCTTCGCTTGAGCTCTGCAAGGGTGTGCATGAGACTAGAACCTGCTAGGTAGATGTATTTTCTCCCTCTGAGCAGAGCAATTGGTTGCATTTGGGCCAAGGAGAGTCAAGCCTGGGCCTGTTGATCAACTGTCTGGGAAGGAGCTATCCTCTTTCTGCTAAGATCACTAACAGAAAAGAGGGTGCAATTCAGGCGTAGTGGGGACCTGAGAATGCCATAACTCAGAGCTCAGAGATGAAAAGAGACCAATCTTTATTGTATCTTTGGACGGCCTGGATCCAGTTATGTCTAAAGCTAGCATTATGTCTGAAGTTTCCAGTTACTTGAGGCAGTACATTTCTTCTTATACTTAATACTTAGTTTGAGTGATGTTTTTTGTCCTTAATAATTAGAAGATGATTAATATCCAGAGGATAAAGTTCATAAATAGCTATACAAAAAGGTGTTGGACACACAACAGGGTTAGAATCCCTTCATGAAGGGCTGAAAGAGCCAAACTTTCTTGAAGAAAAACATCTTACCATGCTCTACACCTCTTCCAGCCCAGCTTATGTGCTTTTTATTCCTCCGTGGGAAAAATTACTTTCTCTTTTTAAATGCGCAGAATTATTCCCGAGTATGAAGTTGCCTAGAGAGTAATCTCTACTGAATTTTGAGGAGAAGTTATAATATGTTTGTTGCTTGGAACTGAAGAATAAGCAAAGACTATGACTATTAAGGTTTTCTAGAGTATATATTTTGGGGAAGGGAGGGAAGTGAAATTGACCAACAAACTGCACCCAATAAAAATAGTTTGAGGCTGGAAGCAGTGGCTCAAGCCTGTAATCCCAGCAGATCATGTGGTCAGGAGATCAAGAACATCCTGGTAACACGGTGAAACCCCATCGCTACTAAAAATACAAAAACAATTAGCCGGGCGTGGTGGCGGGCACCTATAGTCCCAGCTACTCGGGAGGCTGAGGCAGGAGAATGGTGTGAACCCTGGAGGTGGAGCTTGCAGTGAGCCAAGATCGCGTCACTGCACTCCAGCCTGGGCGACAGAGCAAGACTGTCTCAAAAAAAAAAAGTTTGAAAATTTAGAAAGTCCTTTGTGTTATGGGAAACGACAGAGTGATAGGACAGATAGAAACAGATAGATAGTGTCTGTTTCTCTTCAGGGAGGTGAAGCCTAGCAGAGAAACAGAAATAAAAATCTCACCTGACTAAATCAAACTTTGGTGTGTTGTACCCTGCCTAAAAGAGGGCTGTGTTCTTTCAGGATTAGCTCTCTCTCTCATCACAACTACCCTTTTCCTGCCTCTTAACCCAGTTCAGGGGACTATATGGGGTTAGTTCTGAAAGCAACAGACTCTAACACTGGTTAACTTAAGCCAAAAAAGAAAAAAAAATTAGTATTGATTGACAAGTTATGGAGTAACCCATAGAATGATGGGAATACTAAAGAGCTAGAATGATAGATCTTGTTTCGGAAATGCAAGAGCAGGAAAGCTCTAAGCATCTAAAGCCTGGAGCAATTGCGGTTGGGTCTGCTCTTCAAGATGCTACCCTTAAAATAATTCATGCCTCACTCCAGCTGTTTTCCAACTTTGAGTCTTTGCCGTTAAGACACAAATTATAGAAAGAGTGTTTGATTGGCTCATCTTGGTCACATGTCAATTTCTTAGTCACATGTCCATTTCTTGTTGAGGTTTAGGGGTGAGGGATGGAAGGTACCTTCATTGTTATAGCCAACCTATTGAATTGGGGGCATGTTCTTCAAAGGAAAACAAAACACTGTTACCAAAAGGCAGAGTGAGGGATACTACACAGGCAGAAACAAGAGACTCTTTAAGGACCCTTGGCGGATTTTACTTTGGTGACATTAGTCATGCCACTCCCTAATGTGACTTCTCTGGAGAGGTGAGGCATGTTGCTTCTCTATCTTGGATCACTCAGGGTGAGTGATGCTGCTTGGCTCAGAGTACTGGTTTGTTTCAGAAGCCCTATTTTTTCTTTAAGGAAGACACTATTCGTTAGTTTTTCCCTGCTGGGTGTGGGCAGCTCATAAATAGAGTCCTCAGAATTAAACATAACCTTCCATGCCAACACTAAATAGCTCTTTTTCTGTTTTCTTGTGTTTATTCAGCACGTTTGTTAAGTGCCCACTATGTGTGTGCATTGTTCTAGATGTTGTCGTATGGCAAGGTCTGCACTGTTCTAGGTGTCGGGGATATTGCAAAGAACAAAACAAAGTCCCTGCCTCCATGAATGGACCCTACATTCTAGTTCACCATTGTATTCCCAGTTCCTGGCTTAATAAATTTTTGTAGAACGAATAACTAAATGATACCAGCTCATGCTATGTTGTCTAAGCACAACTTTTTGGTGGAATGTGTTCATGATGTGGCATTGGAGCTTAATTTTATTTTTTTTTTTGAGGCAGAGTCTCTTTCTGTCGCCCAGGCTGGAGTGCAGTGGTGTGATCTCAGCTCACTGCAACCTCTGCCTCCTGGGTTCAAGTGATTTTCCTGCCTCAGCCTCCTGAGTAGCTGGGATTACAGGCATGCACCACCACCCATGGCTATTTTTTTTTTTTTTTTGTATTTTTAGTAAAGACGGGGTTTCACCATGTTGGCCAGGCTGGTCTCAAACTCCTGACCTCAGGTGATTCGCCCACCTTGGCCTCCCAAAGTGCTGGGATTACAGGCATGAGCCACCATGCCTGGGCGGAGCTTCAGTGTTTTGAATCTCTAATTTTTCCTCCCTGCCTATGCATTTTCCTCTAACTCCCAGAAGTCGTCAAAAAATTCTTAAAGAGAGGGGCCTCCAAACTCTACTAGTTGTTTTCAAACCAGACTGTAGAGTTTCCCCTGCTATGGGGAAATCTGAAAATAGGAGCCAGCAGGTCTGCCTTGGAAACAAGCAGCTGATGGGTCTGTGAGTCACTGATGGCAGGAGACTGCCTACTCCCCGGACATCAGGTGCCCAGGGGGCTCTTGTTAAAAGTCAGATGCTGCTGCATGTGGTTGGCGGTGTTGGCTTCAACTCAGGCAGTAGGAACCATCTAGCGCCACTCTAAAAAAGGGGAAGCTTGCTGCTTGCCTGTGAATGATATCTGAAATAGGATTGTCAAAATGTGACCTCAGCTACCATATTTGAATATGAAACTGGAGAGTTTGGTCACGTTTTTATTCCCATCAAAATTGTAAATTATCAACAAGGAAACAGTGAAGGCATTAAAATTCCGGTAAGATGAATGCTAAGAAAAACACTGATCTAAAAATCCCTAAAAACCTAATAAACAGAATACTCACATCAGTTAATAAGAATGAGGTAGTATTATGTATACTAACAAGCATTGCTCTCCGAGACATATTATTAAATAGAAAAAGCTTGCAAATAGATGCATGCATGCCTTTTAGATAAACAAAACAAAACTCACTACCAATAACAGCACACACAATGATGCTACATCACAAGTACACATATGTGTTTATGTGTCCAGAAAAAGTTTTGTACCTTATTGATAATAATGGTTACCCGGGGGGATGTGGAGGGTGGAGGTAGAAAGGGGATTAGGTTGTGGATAGTCAACAGAGGAAATCTGAACTGTAATATTCCAATTTTTTAGAAGACTATTTCATTTAGAAGTTTTAGAACTTAAAATTAATTTTAAAAATGTTAGTAACTGTTAGAGTTGGCAAACATTTAACGTGATCCTTAGTAAGGCAGGACATTAACCTCTTGATCAAGTTTGTTAAATAGATGTAGTTCTGTGGCTTTCTATAAATATCCTGTCTGAAACAAACCACATAAAAGATGCCTGTATATTGCAGAGGTACAAATGTCATATGCAAGCCAAGTAGTGCTGGAGCAGACATTTCCCCCAACGGGCCTATATTATTTGAATTTGTTTAATAATATTGAATTCTGATATTTCTTCAGGGCTTTACAAAGGTTTTAAGACTGTCTCATTTGAGTCTCACAACTGTGTTAAATAGGGTAAGAATTGTCACCTCTGTTTCATAGATTAGAAAACTGAGGTTCAGAAAAATTAAGTGACGTATTTAAAAATCAAAGTTAGTAATGGGGCACAGCACCTGTATTTTCCAGGAGCTGAATGCTCCAATTTCTCCATTCTCAGCAAATCCAACTCAAATAGTTACTAGTAGCTGTCCATCCCTAGATTTCATTTTCTTGCTAGCTGAGTTCACATTTTGGGACCCTCCTTTACCCACTTTCTATTTGAACCTAGGTGGATTATCTCAAAATCCAAAATCCAATTTCAGAATATAGTCATTTTTACCAGGGGATTTTCCAGCCAGTAGGAAGTGTGCTTTGTAAAACCACACTCAGCCTCCATCCTGGCACCAGGTGCAAGTGGTGAGTGACATGGTGTGGGCATGACAACACAGTCCTGTGCTGTCTGGTGACAGCTGGTTCTCTGTCACATCCTGTTAATGTTTCATGATGGGTCCATATCCTGTCTCCCCAGCTAAGCCAGAGGCTGCAGGGACCTTCTGTTATTTTTCCTTATCCCTTAGTAGCCTTTCAGTGAATATGTACTTGATAAGTCCCTTCAGCCTCACACTGTAGCTGGAACAGGACAAACCTATGTGTAGTAAGACACTTTTAAAAATAATACACCGCCCATGAGGATTGACACTTTCATAAGCTCTTGCTCCTCCTCCTCACCCTCCAAACCAGCTCCTCCCACACTCCTCTATCTCAGCCAGTGGAGATTCAGCCTCCAAGTTTATAAATCCAAAACTTGGGACTTACTTTTTTTTTTTTTTTCACACCCTATTTACAATCCTTCAGCATATCCTGTTGGCTCTACCTTCAAATTCCATCCAGAGTCCAGCGGTTCCTTACCACCTCGACTGCTACCACCCACCACCCTGGTCTAAACCACTGTCATCTGTCACCTGGACTATTAGAATGGCCTCCATATACATCTCCCTTGACACTTAGGTTTTTCTCAAGACAGCAGCCAGTGGATCCTGTTACCATCTCAGTTAGACCATATCATTACCTCTACTCAAAAACCTCTGAAGATTTTCTCAGCTCATGTGGAGCAAAATCCAGAGTCCTTGCAATCAATGTCCTACAACGTCCCGTGTTCCGCTATCTCCTATAACTCTTCCCCTTCCATGGCCCCCTTCTCTCTAGGGCCCCTGGAGTCCATATTCTCCCACAGGTACCCTATAGTTCATTCTCCCTCCTCTGGGGTTTTGCCCATATGCACTCTGCCTGAAATACTCTTCCTGGCGATATCATGGCTAGCTTGCTCACCTCCTTCAAGTTTTTCTTACATGTCACAGTCTCAGCGAGGCCTTCCCTGACCACCTCATTTAAAAGTGCAGGCACCACTCCCCTCCACCCCACACACACGCACGCGTGCACACACACGTACGCATGCACACTCACATGCACGCACACACGCACGTGCGCGCACACACACACACGTGCACACTCACACACACCCCACTCTCCCTGGCACTTCTTATTCCCTTCCCCGCCTTATTTTTCTCCATAGTACATATCGACTCCTAACATACTGAATAATGCTTTGTTTGTCTGACTTCCCACTAGAACGTTTGCTCCATGAGAGTAAAGATTTGTATTTGTTTGATTCACTGCTGTATTCCTGGCTCTTAGAAAATGCCCAGCACATAACAGATGAGATGCTCCATAAATATTTGTTGAATAAATCAGACTGGAAAAGACAAAACTTTAGATTGAACCTTGTATTTGACGAGGGTATAGGGAAGTAGATACTTTCATATGTTGCTGGTCAGAGTGCAAATTCAGATTATTTCTTTGGGGAGCAATTTGGCAAGATCCATCAAAATTAAAAAGGCACCTGACCAATGACCCAGCAATTCAACTGCCAAACATTTATCCGACAGATATATATTTTTTAATCTTATCATTTTTTTGAGACGGAGTCTTGCTCTGTCACCCAGGCTGGAGTGCAGTGGTGTGATCTCGGCTCACTGCAACCTCCGCCTCCCGGGTTCGAGCAATTCTCCTGCCTCAGCCTCCTGCGTAGCTGGGACTACAGGCGCATGCCACCACGCCCGGCTAATTTTTGTATTTTTAGTAGAGACAGGGTTTCACCATGTTGGCCAGGATGGTCTCAATCTCCTGACCTCGTGATCCGCCCGCCTCGGCCTCCCAAAGTGCTGGGATTACAGGCGTGAGCCACCGCGCCCGGCCTATCCAATAGACATTCTTGCAGATGTGTTCAAATACGTTGGTTCAAGAATGTTCACTGCAGCATTATCTTAATAATGAAAGGCCGGAATCCACCCGTATGTCCATCAATAGGGGTCTGAGTAAGTAACATGCGGGCATCCTTAAAACTGCTTAGCATGCAACTGTTAAAATGAGAGGAGGATATCCACGCGCTGACAAGGGACAGCCTCCATGATACACTGAGTCAAAAAAGCCAGGTGCAGAAATGTGTGGAGCATGCCGCTGTCTGGGTCAAAGGGAGGAGGATAGGCACATATATTAACAAGTTTGTACAAGCACAAATGAATACAACTATATATAAATAGCTCTGGAAACTCACAAGTGGTTGTCTCACAAATAGGGGCTACTTAAGGACTAGGAGGTTTGAAAACAATTTTTCAAATCACTGTAAATATTAAAAAAAAACCCTACGTCGATATGCATCAATCCATGCTCATTTGGTAACTTTTACTCTGTGTGGAGCTGACATCAAAAACATGCCCAAAACTCTGCTTTGAAGGCATGTGGGGGTGGGGGAGGATCTTTAATTTCCTCGCGCATTGAAGCCAATAAAAGGTATGAATAGATTCAGCCCAACCTCGTGCTCTGTGGCTCCAGGGCTTTCCCCTCCCCGCCCTCCCCCAGCCCGTCTGCCAGCCTGCGGTGCCCTGGGATTTTGAGGACTGGCTGGAGTCCCTACTTCCCCCTTAGAGGGCGGCAGCGGGGCGTCTCGGGGACGCATGCGCCCCAAATTGCGCTCGGGGAATTAAAAGAGGAGGAAAAAAGCCCCAAGAAAACTCACGCCCCAAACAAAACGCAAGTAGAGGAGGGCGCGCGGCCTGCAGCCCTCGCCCGCGTCCCCGGCCGCGGCGTGATGCGCGCGGACCAGCCGGCGACGCCCGGGCTACCGCTGTCACCGCACCTGGACGCCAGCCCGGTGGCCGCGCCCCAGCCTCGATCGCTCGCCGCGGCGACTCGGCCCCAGGCTCCCGGCGCCGGTGGAGGCCCTCGCTCTCCATGGGGCTGAGGGACTGGCTGAGGACCGTGTGCTGCTGCTGCCGGTGCGAGTGCCTGGAGGAGAGCGCCCTGCCTGAGAAGGAGCCCCTCGTCAGGTGAGTGCGCCGCCCGGGCCGGGATCTGGGCTTACCTGGGCTGCAGCCGGGCGCCGAGAGTGTGGACACCTGTGTGCTTGTGTGAATTGGGGAGGTGGGCTTGCTGGAAGGGCACGCGGAGGCGCCATCTCAGCCCCTTGGTTCCTTATGGGATGTTTTGGGTTTGTTCCTTGAGTAAGATTTTTGCCGAAAAGCACAAATCTTCGGAGACACCCGAGACCCAGCTGGATGTCTGTGCAAAGTGCGGAGAATTCGGGTGTCCTGCCTGGGCAGGGAAGTAAGGGAGAGAAGTTGATCACAAGTTTCCATAGGGGTCTGATAAAATACAACTGTGACTGGGTATTTGATCTGTATACTACAGTGAAACGGGCGACTGTGGATTTCTGTGCCACTCAGCAAAAAAGTTGTCTATTTCTCATTCAATTTTATTACCCAAAGAAGACGATTCCAGTGACTGAGTACAAGGAAATACTTTTCACATGAGAAAAATGCATGTTTAATCAAGGGGCAGCCTATTCACTAGGATGTTGATTCATTACAGGTTAAGCTATGAAGTGTGAGGAAATGTAATGCTCATTAGCAATAAGCTAAGAGGCTTTGTGAAGAGACTATACCAGCCCAGTTTTGTTCAGGGCTGTGATTTTAAGCAATGATTTTCTATCCTGAGTTTGCTGAAATTGAGGCTGGACTAGGTCATGCCTCAGGGGTAGACATGACAGAAACAGAATATTTAAAATGGAATTAGGAAACAGTATTTCAGGTGGAATTCCAGGGTTGAGTAAGCAAATACTAAAGCCAGGGTTTCTTTCTTTTGAAGTATGAAACTCACGTAATACAGCTTGCACAACTTTTTCTAAGGAATGGTTTACCTTTTCTTACTCTATCAAGTCCAAACACCCCCTTGACTTTGGAGATCTTATATAACCCCTTCCTGCCTGTCCACTGTGATTTTCCAGTACGTTAAACAGTGTACACTCCTTGCGGCCGTGGGAATAATCCACTCATTCGCTCCAACCCTCCCTCAGGTGGTGACCTTTATCCTTGCTCCTCCTTCCCAAAAGCTATTTTCAAGGCCTTCTCAAGCAATCTTCTTACTTTGCCCTTATCCATCTTCCTCTTCTAGGATGTAGGACTTAGAAATTACCATCTACTCCTCGCTGTTTGGTAAGCACACGTGTATATAAACATGTAACTCATGTATATTATATATATAAAGTCATACACACAATACACAGTGTTTTCGATTGCTGTTGTCAATGGCACTCCCACTTAGATTTTTAGATTATTGTGCGTAGGGAGAAATGGAATAATCTATCTCTAATCTAATAGGTAGTGGGTAACTACAATCTACAATTTTATGCTTAGGTTATACGCTGAACTTGTCAGGGCTCTTAGTAACGTGAAATACAGACTTGAGCTTAGTTTCAACCTCAGGGGCTTGAGTATTTCCAATTTTCTGTCCAGGATTGCTGTTTCAGTTAATAGTTCTGGTTGTTTTAAAATCTAGACCCTCTCCTGTCTTGGCTTCTATCCAGTGAATACAAGTCAGTGAATTTTGCATGTGATTTTAAGAAGCCCCATGGTCAATTGGAGCGGAATAGCATAGGGCTTGTGAATCAGGTTGCCTGGAATGAGTCTGCTCACCCAACTGGGTAACCTGGCACAAGTTATTAAAATTATTTGTGCCTCAATTTCATCATCTGTAAAATGGGGATGATAATAATACATACTTCAAAGGGTTGCCGTGAGAGATGAAAGGAGATAATACATATAAAGTGCTTAGTATAGAGTGTGACACATAGTTAACACTCAATAAATTGTAGTTATTAATTATCATTGTTATTCTGAGCATGTGGGTATGAGTGGACTGGTCTCATGTGGTTTAGTGTCATTCTGGCACCATTTCCTTATAACAATATTTTGGAAGAACAGCTTATTAATGGATACATGGAGCAGTGGCGTATGTGTATATGGGTACCTGCAGGTTCTTTCCTGTATAAGGCATCTGAAGATTGGATCTGAAAACTTTTTTTTAGTTGATTTAAACATTTTTTAAAGTATGCAATTCAGTAGTTTTTAGTATATTCACAAAGTTGAGGAACAATCATCACTATGTATTTTTTTTTGAGACGGAGTCTTGCTCTGTTGCCCAGGCTGGAATGCAGTGGCATGATCTCGGCTCACTGCAAGCTCTGCCTCCTGGGTTGATGCCATTCTCCTGCCTCAGCCTCCCAAGTAGCTGGGGCTGCAGGTGCCGGCCGCTGCACCCGGCTAATTTTTTGTATTTTTAGTAGAGACAGGGTTTCACCATGTTATCCAGGATGGTCTCGATCTCCTGACCTCATGATCTGCCTGCCTCGGTCTCCCCAAAGTGCTGGGATTACAGGCGTGAGCCACTGCGTCCGGCCGATCATTGATCATTTGTCTGTAAAATAGTGAGTGACTTTTGGTTTAAAATTTCATCTTATTAATTAAAAGAAATACTTGGAGTATGTCATCACTGGTTTTCTGTGGTTGCCACCACCACTTCCCATAAACATGGTGGCTTTTAAAACGAGAAATCTGCCGGGTGCGGTGGCTCACGCCTATAATCCCAGCACTTTGGGAGGCCGAGGCAGGCAGATCACGAGGTCAGGAGATCAAGACCATCCCGGCTAACCAGGATGAAACCCCGTCTCTTTAGTGAAACCCTGTCTCTACTAACAATACAAAAAATTAGCCGGGTGTGGTGGCGGGTGCCTGTACCCAGCTACTCAGGAGGCTGAGGCAGGAGAATGGCGTGAACCCAGGAGGCGGAGCTTGCAGTGAGCCGAGATGGCGCCACTGCACTCCAGCCTGGGCGACACAGCGAGACTCCATCTCAAAAAAAAAAAAAAAAGAGAAATCTATTCTTTCACAGTTCCAGAAGCCAAAAGTCTGAAATCAATGTTTCGGCCGGGCCACGGTCCTTCCAAAGGGTCTAGGGGAGAATCATTTTTCACTGATTCCAGCTTCTGGTCGCTTCCAGTGTTCCTTGGCTTGTGGCCACACAGCTTCAGTCTTTGCCTCCCTTCATCTTTGATGTGTCTCTCCTCTGTGTTTCAAATCTCCCTCCCTCTCTCTTCTCTTATGAGGACACCAGTGATTGGATTTAGGGTCTGCCCTAAAACCTAGGATGATTTCATCTCAAGATCCTTGACTTAATTACATCTGCAAAGACCTTGTTTTCAAATAAGGTCATAATTATAGCGACTGGGGATTAAGACTTGGACGTAACTTTTGGGGGGAACTATTCAGCCCATTACAGAGTACTTTTGGAAAGATGTGTGAGCTCAAAGCATTGGTAATTATTTCACTTTTGTAGCATGGCTTTCTTCCATCAGTGATAAGAGCATGCTGTTGCCATATAAAAATCTACCTGAGGCCAGGTGCAGTGGGTCACACCTGTAATCCCAGCACTTTGGGAGGCCGAGGCAGGCGGATCACCTGAGGTCAGGAGTTTGAGACCAGTCTGGCCAACATGGTGAACCCCGTCTCTATTAAAAATAAAAAAAATCAGCCGGGTGTGGTGGTGGGCACTTGTAATCCCAGCTACTTAGGAGGCTGAGGCAGGAGAATTGCTTGAACGTGTGATTCTCCTGAGCATGTTTGTGTTCCTGGAGGCACAGCTGCAGTCACCTTTAAGGAGAAAGATGCTCAGGTCTTCTGGCACCATGGAGCCTACTGCCATGTAGGATCTAATACAGACATCAGAGGCCTGGGAGATGCTGAATCAGAACACAGAGAAGCTGGCTGTGGAGTGAATGTCATGCACCGAGGGATCTTTCACAAGAGTTGCTTTGAACTTTTTCAGGGAAGTACAATTGTTACTCTCTAATTTCTATTAGCTGTTAACTGATAATCAAACATCGTTACAGTCTGTCTGATTTTTCAACAGCAAAAGAAGAAATGGAAAGAATGAACAACGATAGCTATGATTTTATGTGTGGCTCTCTCTTAAGCCACCCAAGTGGACCATATAATGAGCTTCCAAATCTGTTTTGCTCCTTGTTCATCTCGATGCCCACCTGCAGCTTCCATTCATGATAACAAACTTGATGCCCTCTGCAGGCAATGAATGGACAGACGTCACTGTTTTATTTTTCTACAGTGCCTGAATTCCTGGGAGGTAAAAGTAAAATAAAATCTCAGTTTGCTCTAGATGACTGTTTTGTGCCCACACAAAGGATCATTCTAAAAAGGAATTGATCAGGGCCTTCGGGTGTGGGCCAAATTCAAAAAAAACTGAATTTTCCTGAATGGCCCACAGATACAAAGCATTTACAACAGTGCCTAGTCTGTCACAAGCACTAAGCCCAATCTGTATAGGATCAGGAGCATGAGGGCAGGGAAGATGAACTTCCCTGTCAGAGACACTTTCCTCCTCAACTCAGTCTCTGCCCCAAGCAGCGTGACTCAAACTAAACCATTTCTTCTATATCTGTTAATGAAATCCCCACCATAGACCTATGAAGCACAGCTGATTCTTGTTGTCTGTGGTAGTTAGGTTCTGTAAAGTCACTTGAACACTGAATTAGTGAATACTGAACCATTGTTCTTAGGGGAAATACAGGGTTAAGTTCCTGTGAGCCGATGGCAGGATTAGATCCCTGTCAACCAATCAATACATAACTTTGTTTTATGTGTTTCTGCCTAAAGACACCTTATTTAATATATATTGTTGATCTATCAACATTGAACTCATGGCCAACACCCTATATCTCAGGTTGGAGTGAAGCTTATCCAACATGTATGTTAGCACTTCAGCACTACACTTTGGGAGATATTCTAAACAGTGAAATTGCCAGCTAAAAGTACAAAAATGCAAAAAAAAAAAAAAAAATGCCGCTAAGTGGGGGTTGGGTGCGGTGGCTCACACCTGTAATCCCAGCACTTCGGGAGACCAAGACAGGTGGATCACTTGAGGTCAGCAGTATGAGAACAGCCTGGCCAACGTGGTGAAACCCCGTTTCTACTAAAAATACAAAAATTAGCTGGGCGTGGTGGCACATGCCTGTAATCCCAGCTACTCTGGAGGCTGAGGCAGGAGAATCACTCGAACCTGGGAGGTGGAGACTGAGACACTGCACTCCAGCCTGGGTGACAGAGCGAGACTCCATATCAAAAAAAATAAAATAAAATAAATAAATAAATAAAATGTTGCTAAGTGATCACAAAAAGGACGCTTGTTTCCAATCTGAGAGCTGAACCAAGAAGCCTGAGTCTTGCCTTTTGACCTCGGCTGGGGCTGTGCATCTCAGGCAACTCTAAATTTTTTGCCACTCTAGGCATGTTCACGAATGGCCTTGGAAACATCACTGGTATTGATTTTGGGGTTACAGGTAAATTTTGATGAGTGGGCGAATTTGCAAATGCAGAATCTGCAAATAATGAGGATTGGCTGTAATTATGTCCACCATCCCCACTTGGCCACTGAGGAAACTGAGACACAGAGAACTTCAGTAACTTGCTTAGAGGCACATGTGGTGGAACTGGGATTCATATGCTAGTCGATTTCAACGCCATAGAAAGAGCAGAGCCCTTCTGGTGCACAGAGAGGTGTGGAACTAGCTGCTTATGTGGTGTGTGTTAGAAGTTGTGTTTGGAGTTTGAATCTTTCCCTGAATTGTTATAGCCCGGGGTCCAGAAACACTGGGCCTTTTCCTGCATCCAGGCTAGGGAGACCAGGTGCCAGTGGGAAAGAAGGGTGGGGGTAAGGGAGGGCTCACAACATGTAAAAGGGAATCACCACCAACTCTAGAAGTATAATAATCTTTTACATTTGTAGAATTTTTCATTTTACGGTGTGGACTCACATGACCTTGGAGCTGACCAAATCGTCTTCTCCCCGTTGGAAGGACTTTTAGAAAGTGTTGACGAGTATGTTTATGTCAGTGAGATTTCTTAGACCGAGGCCCAGATGGCCTGACTTTTTTCCCACCACATACTATTGGGTTTTCCGGAGCCAGGTCTCTGAGCAGATTGGGAAGATTGGCACACCTCATCTGTGGCTTCCTGCAGAAACCTGCAGTTTGCAAAGCTGGTAGCTCTGGGGCCACACAATGATTCACAGGAAGTTTCTGCAGGGGCACAAAGGGTTTTTACTGAAGGAAAGTGCCCTGGCTGGAAGATTCCCATTGCAAGGCTGGCACTTTTGCCTTCTTGAAAGACAGGGGAGTGATAGGGGAGGGCCAGAGGTGCATGAGTGCTGTCCCAGGGACTGGGCTTTAGGCCCAGCGAGTAGGAGGGATGCTCTTTATAAGAAGTTAGCTGTCCAAAATTCACAAGGATGACTTTTAAAGGTTTTCTTCCCCGGAAAGCCACAGCATCCCTCTTCTCTTTTTGTGACTTGCGTTAGTCAGTCTTAGTGCCATTGGAAGTTCCCGAGATGATGAAATTTCTTTCTCCTACACATCATGTGAGAGTTTCCTGGAACTTTTCATTCTCTAGAATCTTGAAGTGATCTTATCACTACACCACCTATGTTTAAAAAGTAAACTCTGCTTAAATGCTGGGTAAAATAGTTTATTCTGCTAGCAACTGAAGTCATTTTAGTCTGGTTAATAAATCTTTGTTTTGTGACAGTTATATACCATGCACGCTATTCTTTTGTGCCCTTTTAGGAAATAATTTTGGTGACCTAGTGTGCAACTAAAGAACCCCTGGACTGTTTGACACTGTCCTGAATTGGCTCTTACTTAGCTTTTTTTTTTTTTTTACAAAAATCGTTTAAAACCTTGTGTTCCAATGTGTGATATTACAGACAAAAAACCATACACAAATATGTTCAGTATAAAGAATAACTACAGGCTGGGTGCGGTTGGCTCACGCCTGTAATCCCAGAACTTTGGGAGGCCGAGGCGGGTGCATCACTTGAGGTCAGGAGTTCGAGACCAACCTGGCCAGCATGGTGAAATCCTTTGTCTACTCAAAATACAAAAAGATTAGCTTGGTGTGGTGGCGGCACTTATAATCCCAGCTACTCTGGAGGCTGAGGAAGAAGAATCACTTGAAGCTGGGAGGCAGAGGCTGCAGTGAGCCAAGTCTGTGCCACTGCACTCCAGCCTGGGTGACAGAGCTAGACCCTGTCTCAAAAAAAAAAAAGAATAACTAGAAAGTGAATACTCTTGTAACCACCTCCCATGGCAAGAGATAGCTATTGCTAGCCCCTTATCTTCTCCTTGATCATATCTAGACTTCTAGCTTTCCCACCTATGTGTGCACCTTAAAGATGTACTTTTGTTTTGCCTGCCTTTAAACTTTGCATAAACGGGATCAAACTGTGTGTTCTCATAGAACTCACTTTGTTGGTGGAGCTTTGTGAGATTCCTCCGTGTTGTTGTGTGTAGCCTTGTTCATGGTTCTTATTGCTTTAGAATGTATTCCATTTTGTTCCCCTACTCTACTGTTGGTGGACTTTTGGGTGGTTTCCAGTTTGGGGCTATTAAGTATGGTTTAAAGTCAGCATATAAGGTGAAATTAATTATTCATCCCTCAGTCATACTGGCCTCCCCCTGGTTTTTCAAATATACCACCCACACCCCTGCCTCAGGGCCTTTGCACATCCTGCCTGCCCTGCCTTGAAGACTCTTTCTCTAGTTTTCTGTGTGGATAACTCCTTCACTTTATTTAGATCTATGCTCAAAGTCATTTTATCAGAACATTCTTCCCTGACCACTCTCTTAAAACAGTGCCCCACCTTTCACTGTGTCCCTTACTCACTATGTATTTCTTTATAGTCCTGAATGTCACTTGACATAAACATATGTGCTTATCATCTGCTTCCTCCCACAAGACTGTAAGGCCAGTTTTCATAAATTTAAACAGCTAAAAAAAAATGTTAGGAGCTTGTCTGTGAGCTTGAAGGCACAGAGTCATACTCATCTCTACAGTTTAGAGCCTTGTGAACTTGGGAAACAAGAGTGCATTGGTTCAGCAAATATTTATTGAGCATTTACTATGTGCCAGGCACTGTTTGTTTTTTTTTTTTTGAGGCAGAGTCTAACTCTGTCATTTAGGCTGGAGTGCATTGGCATGATCTGTGCTCACTGCAACCTCCGCGTCCCGGGTTCAAGTGATTCTCCTGTCAGGCACTGTTTTAAGCACGTGCGATACATCACTGAGCAAAATAGGTACAGATCCCTGTCCTCATGGCTTTTGTTCTAGTGGTGGTGGTGGTAGTGTTGGGGAGTAAAATAAACAGTAAACATAATAAGTAAACTAGGAGATAAATAAGTGTGTAGGAAACAAAAGTAGAGCAAGGGAGGGAGCATGTTTGCCATTTTAAATAGGTTGGTCAGAGCAGGCCTTGTTGAGGAGGTGGTGTTTAAACAAAGACTTGAAGGAGAGGGAGGAGTGAGGACGTGGCTGTCAGGAGAAAAACATTCTAGGCAGATGGAGATCAGCCAGTGCAAGGGCCCTGAGGTCAGAGTGTGACTTGACTAATGGGTTCAGGGAACTGAAGATTGCAGGGTGGTCGGACTGTCACTGCAGGCTTGTGGACCACTGCAGGACTTTGGCTTATCCTCTAGGCCAAATGGGTTAGCCACTGGCAGGTTTTTAGCTGAGGGATGACATGATCTGATTTACATATTAAAAGGATCACTTTGGCTGTTGTGTTAAGACTAGAAAGAAATAGCTGGGTAAAAAAGACAACTGTAGAAATTCTTATGCAAAACATAAGAAGCCTTGGCTCAGGGTGTAGTGGTAGAGGTGGATATTTTTTGACTGTGGAGCCAATAGGATTTTCTGATGGATAGGATATGGGGGATGAGGGAGTGGGGGATGCCATCAAGGGTCTTGGCCTGAGCAATGGGAAGGATGGAGTTGCCATCATCTGAGTGGGGAGCCTGTGGATGGGTTTAGCGGGAAGATCAGGTGCTTGGTCGGGACCACACTGAGCTTGTGTTGTCTGTGAGACATCCCAGCGGAGATGGGAAATTTGAAATTTGGGAGAGAGTACTGAGCTGGGGATTCCGATTCGGGAATCTTCCTCAGGTAGATGATGTTTAAAGGCATGGCACTAGATGAAGTGACCAGGTGTGAATGAAAGCAGAGGAGACACCGAGGACTGGGTGTTCTTCCTGAGCCCTCGTGTTTCCTCAGCTGGATGACATAACAGTGCTTGCTTCACAGGGTGCCTGTCAGGACCGTCTTCAAGTCTTGAATGCAGGGCACAGATGTGTGAAGCAGCATCATATGGGGCTCTGCCTCAGCGTGAGAATAGAAAGCCCAAATGGTAGGAGCACATCAGAGTGGGAGGCCAGGAAAGGGGTGCCCAGGGCTTTTCTTCCTTCACACTGAGGCAGGTCACATCTCTGGGGCTGAAGGAGGTCACGAGTGTAGGTGGCGGGTGAGGAAAGCACTGGAACCAATGGAACAGTCGCCCCACCGCACCCCAGCTTGGGCAACAGAGCAAGACTCTGTCTCAAAAAATAAAAAATAAATTAAAGAAATAAGAAATAAACTTGGGGATAAGACGTATTTAAACACTGGATCAACTAGGTAAGAGAAAGCCAGTATTGGAAAGAACAAAGGAAGGCGAGATAGAAAGAAAGAGAGAAAAGAGAGAGAGAAGGAAAGAGAGAATGAGAGAGAAGGAAAAAGAGAGAGGAGGAGAGGGAGAGAAAGAGAGAAGAGAGAAAGAGAAGGAGAGGGAGAAAGAGAAACAAAGAAAGGAGAGGAAGAGAGGGGGAAGAAAGAAAAAGAAAAAAAGGAAAGGGAGAAAGGAGGGACTGAAGGAAAGACAAAGAAGGAGAGCGAGGAGGGAAGCAAGGCGAGGATGGAGAGGGAGATCTTTGGTTCACCCGCTCCATCCCAGGGAAGTCTCAATAGAGGGAAGAAGGGAAAGGTCTTGAAGCCAGGCGGGTAGCAGGCCAGCGACTTCCTAGCAGGAAATCAGACCAAAAGTCTGTGAGTGTCAAGGGCATGGACCTGGCAGCCTGTTTTACTGGACCATTGATTGCTGTTGACTGGAGATTTTCTTTCTTTGCTGTTTTCAGAGTTTCAGTCTTAAGCTAGTGGCCACTGCCACATGGCCTGTGGGGAGAGCAGTAAAGTCACTGGAACTGCTGGTGTCGGCAGCCAGCCTGTGTGCACTGTATTTTGTGGAGCCCTCTAAGGTCTTTTACATGCAGCCCTTGTTAGTAGTGAGGAATCCTGAGGAACTCTTGGTAAACAGCTTCAATGCTGACTAGCACTTTGCAGCCATATCCCCAGGCAGAAGTTAGTACTTACAAACCTTTGTCTCTTTTTTAGCTATAGATCATCTTGAAAGAAAAGACTGGATTGATTGGGTCTTGAGCCCCTGGGTGGGATTAAGGCTGAAATCTGAGACTTTTCTTACCCTACCTTTTGAGAGTAAAAGCAGCTTAGTATGTAACATCAGAGCCACCTCTCAAATGCCTGATGTTAATAAAATATTTATCATCAGCAGATGGTGGCTAGGGGAAGAACAACCACTCTCACTTTCTTTAGAGCCTTTTAGAACTCATGATATGGGGGAGGGAGAGAAAGGGAAGCTTCTGACTTATGGTCTGTTTCCCCCCATCTGTCTTCCCAGGGGTTTTCAGGCCCAGACCCCTGGGCATTTGAACTAAATTCTCTTGACACAGGCCCCAGAGCCCTTCATGGTCTGGGATACATAGAGGTTCCAAAGTTGCTTCTCTTTATGCCATTTGCTATAGGCTTCTCTCTGTTCTAGTTTCTCTGTCCAAAGCGTTAAAAGTTTTAAAACAATGTGGCTTGATACCTTGACCTGGTGGCTGTGCAGGAGTGAAAGGGGCAGGACCAGAAAACGGGACCCAGGATCTGGTGAGCCAGGCCAACTCTCACAGATGCTTCTGACGCTGCTGAATGAGCTCACAGCCCCTGCGCATTTTCACCAGTATTTTGAAAAAAGTTCTTTGTTTATTTATTTAACAGTGGCACCCCACCTTTGCTATGCCCCAAAGAAACCTTGTGATTACTGAATAAGAACTTAGCAGGAGCCAGGTCTGGGTCTGGAGAGGGAGTGGGCAGAGTGGAGAAGGCTGCTTCGTAGCCACGAGCAGGTCAGATCCTGCTGGGGAGGGCCCAGGAGGTCGCAGAGAATACCACTGCTGGGAGGCATTGCCGGTCCAGGGGCACAGCGGTTGGTTCTCTTTCCTGATTTACATCATCCCCTGAACATCAGTGGCTAGGCAGAGTTGGAGGCTTGTTAGGGGAACACTGCTTCTAATTAGGGCAGGGCTAGATATGGTGAGAACCCAGGAGGCACTCACCTTCTGGAGACATGGGTACTTCTAAACAGGCTGGGGTTGACCTTCCTATAGAGCTTTACTTGGGCTTGTAGATTAAAGATGAGAGACTAGTGTTTTATGCTGGCTGAAGTCATGCATGTGTATGTGTGTGGATGGATGTGATAGGCGAGAAAAAGAGGAAAGACAGAGATGCAGTGACAGCTAGAGAGAGGAGAGGAGAAATAAAGAAAGAGGAAAAGAAGTGATAGTGAGAGAGCAAGAGAGAGGAAAGAGAGACAGAGACAGCTAGAGAGAGGAGGGACAGAGAGACAGAGACAGAGGTTGTGAGAGCGTTGGGAATTGGCCAGGGAGGCAGCTGAGATCGTCATTTTAAAATAGGAAAAATAAATTGTGGCTTAGTAAAGTAAAAGGTGGCTAGATTATTCATGGTCTAATGTTATTTTTACTGATTTTTCAGGCACATACTGGCTCCTTTCTAAAGCTCCTGCTTTAGGGAAATTTTTAAAAGGCAGTAACCATGACTTATGTCTGGGATTTCCTTCAGCAGATTGGGATCACAGCACAGTTTGTTGCATTCGACAAGTACTTTTAAGGCAACTGCTGTGTCCTAGGACCCTGCTATGTGATGTGGGGAAGAAATGTAGAAATGTAGAAGAAATACTGGATACAACCCCTGCCCTATAGGAACTGACCCACCTGTTGAGGAGACAAGACATAGAAATGAAACACATCTAGGGGAAGATGGAAGACCGATGTCAGGAGAAGTACCAGGGTTTCATTGCTCCGGAGGTGCAGTTATTGTGATGTTGGAAGCCATGGTTGCAGCTCTCGGTGGAAGATCTGTGCCAGGTCTGGGTGACTCAAGGAGAGTGCATCCTGGGGACAAGCCACAGGGGAATCTGCTGGTTTGTACAGGGAGCATCCACACAGGTAGTCATTATCTGAGCTGCTTCACTGTGAGTGCATCTCTGTCACAGCATTTGGATGTTGAGTTATATGACAGTGGCTGCTCTGAGATCCCCACCCAGGAACTCATGTTGGGGAGACTGTCAGCTGGCTGCCTGGCCCAGAAGTCAAGCACTGCAGTATTCTTGTCCCTATCTGCAAAGTGGGCCAATGCCACCCATCCTTCTTACCTTAGATGCTTGTGTAACGTGAGGGGTGGAATGCAGGAGCCCTTGGCTCAAGCCCTGAATATATTATGCAGTGGTTGCATATCACTGGCTGCAGAAAGAAATTGGAGTCAGCATCTTTCATGTTATTGACACTTCCCTGGTGTCCACCTGCTCTTTGGAATTCCTCTTTGTCCTGCCTGATCTCTCTTTCTTGACTCACCTATTCTCTTCCCTCTCCTAATCCCCTAAGACTGTTCTTCTGATTCTCTGACCTGCTTCTGTGATGCCATGAAATGCTGTGTATTGCTCCCATATCTAGATCTTTGCCCTGTCCTCGCTCCTAAACCCAGATCCCCGACATCTCCCTGAACATCTTGCAGGCTCATAATGTCAGCCTTGGCTTCTGCCCCATGTGTTGCAGTTAAAGGCATCACCTTTGCTGGTACCTCTGTGCCTCCCACCATGGGCTGCTGTCACCCCCTCTCTGATGCTGCTGGAATCGGTCCTCTTTTCCACTCTCACTGCTATTTCCCTTGCTCTCAGCCTCACTTACTTTTATCTGAATCATAATATCAGAATGTTCAAAATTATGTGTTTGTTTAGCAGTAGAACCCCATTTTTCCTGTACCTCAAACAATCTTCCTTCTAGCTCTAACAAAGACTATTTGAATGGAGAAGTTGCTCTGGTTGTGGTTGGTTCGTGGGCTTCTTTCTGTCTCTTCCAGAGAAGCCCTGCCCATCTCTTTCTCTACTCCTGCCCCACTGTGGTCCCAAGGCCCCCTAACACCAGGACCTCAAAGAGCATGGCTTGAAAATTACACCTACCCCCGTGTGACAGTTGATTGTGACACCCTCCTAAGCCATCTTCTTGTTCTTCCTTCACCCAGAGTTATTTCTTTAAAATCCAGACCTGACATGGCTCAAAATCCTGTTGATAATGTTGCAGTTCACAGAATGAAGCTTGGACACCAGCACTACTTTTAGTCTGACCCCACATTACCTTTTCTTCTTCATGTCCCTCCATTTTCCTTGCTCCACGCACCACGTGCTGCAGTCATGCAGGAATACTTTGATTCCCCAACCCCGTGGGCTCCTGAAGCCTCCATATACTGTTTTGGCTTGAGCTGATCCTTCTACAGGGAATAACTCTGCCCTTGTTTCTCTTCCTGGTGGAAGCCTAATTCAGTCCTCAGGTCTGGTTAGTTCTTGAACTTCCTTCTCATCATACATAACATATCACTTCTTCCTGTTTGTTCCTACAACAATCTGTGTATACTTTTTAAAAAAAAAATGTACTGATCTCATTGCATTATAGTTATGTTAAGGGCAGAGACAATGTCCTATTTATCTTCATGTGCCCATGGCACCCAGCCCAGTACTCAGTATACAGCAGGCATTTATTCCACATTTGTCGAATAAACAAACAATGGAATGAATGAAATGAATGAATTTGACATGCTCATAAAAGTTCACATGGGCAGGGCCCAAAGGCATCATTTTCCTCCTCTTTCACTGGTTCATCATTCTTAGGAAGAGTCAGGCTGTGGGGCTGCCTGTGTTCTAGCTTTTGTGGTATCAATCAGTAAAAACAGCGTGGTTCTGAGCACAGTGTGCTTGAGCTGTGTCTGATTTCCCATCATCTGCACCTTTCCCCATACAGCCAGGTACTTTGTTCAGTTCTAGACCCTAAACTTCTGACCTGCAGCCACAAGGATTTCAGGAGCACTGTTGAACATTCAGTCTCTAAACCCCATGCTGATTCAGGTAGCTGGCCTCCTGCTGGCCTTGGTTCCAAGATTCTGTCCACACGTTTTGCCCTAGTTTTTGTAAGTGGGCCCTGGTTATTGTCCCTATTATTATTATTATTATTATTATCATTATTTTGTGAGATGGAGTTTTGCTCTTATCGCCCAGACTGGAGTGCAATGGCGCGATCTCAGCTCACTGCAACCTCTGCCTCCCTGGTTCAAGCGATTTTCCTGCCTCAGCCTCCCGAGTAGCTGGGATTACAGGCATGTGTCACCACACCTGGCTAATTTTTGTATTTTTAGTAGAGATGGGGTTTTGCCATGTTGGCCGTGCTGGTCTTGAACTCCTGACCTCAGGTGATCCACCTGCCTCTGCCTCCCAAAGTGTTGGGATCACAGGCATGAGCCACCGTGCCCAGCCCTGTCTTCCATAATTTGAGGCTGTGATTGGCAGTCTGACCTGTACCTCATCACTCTAGGGCTGGAGCCCCTCCCTAGCTGGGTGGGTTCCTGCTGCTGAACCCCAATCTGGGGACTGGCACTTTGCTTCCTGTTGCAAGATTTCCTTAGTGCCAACTTCTGAGCATCCCATATTGACATCTTAACATTTCCTGTTTCCTTCCACCCCAGGCCTTTGAAGATGCTGTTTCCTCTGCCTGCAACTCTGTTCTTGTTTTTCCACTTAAAGGTCCAGCACCTCTTCTTCATGACGCCTAGCTGACGCCCGCCTTCGTGAGGATTTTCTCTTAGCTGCTTGCATATGTTCTCATGGCCTCCTGAGCTCCCACTTAATGGCACTTAACACAATTTTTATTTTATAGTCACATGATCATTCATTAATGTGTTTCCCATGCTAGACTCTAGTGAGGTCCAAGGACAGGGATGATGTCTGTTTTGCTCACAATTTTATTGAGCCCTGTGATTAGCATGTGGTCAGTGCTTTATTCATATTACTAGATGAAGTGAATAGCTTCTGTATGACCCCTACCTGTCCTTCCCACAGAAGTCAACTGGGGGTTACAGAAGTTAACTGGGGCTGTGTGCAGGCATGCCCCAGATGTGATGCTCTGTCACTAATCTTCTCTATAAGTCCACACCCAGGTACCACCTTATAAGGCATAAATCATAAAACAAATGTACAGAACGGGACAACTGAAATTCTCACTCAACATTCTGCCTTGTTTATTGAAAGTCTCTGGGTATGCATGTTTATTACTTAATTTTCCTGGCATAAGGAATTTGATAGCTATTATATATCATTGTACTCCAAGTTTACTATGCTTCCTTGAACTCAGAGCCAGTCAAATGTTC
Source organism: Hylobates moloch (assembly GCF_009828535.3). Classification (NCBI taxonomy): domain Eukaryota; kingdom Metazoa; phylum Chordata; class Mammalia; order Primates; family Hylobatidae; genus Hylobates; species Hylobates moloch. The sequence continues at coordinate 25,925,242 of NW_026652276.1, forward strand.
ATCCCTTCATATTAATGGTTTTCTTCTTTTAATCACACAAGAATTCTATTCCTGGCTGGGCGCGGTGGCTCACACCTATAATCCCAGCACTTTGGGAGGCCGAGGTGGACAGATCACTTGAGGCCAAGAGTTCAAGACCAGCCTGACCAACACGGCAAAACCCTGCCTTTATGAAAAATACAAGAATTAGCCGGGCATGGTGGCAGGCGCCTGTAATCCCAGCTACTCGGTAGGCTGAGGCAGGAGAATCACTTGAACCTGAGAAGTGGAGGCTGTGGTGAGCTGAGGTCGTGCCACTGCATTCCAGCCTGGGTGATGCTGGGTGATGAAGCGAGACTGTCTCAAAGAAAAAAAAAAAAAAAAAAAGAATTTCCTTTGTTGTCTTAGCTTCTGGGGTACTTGGTGCTGAATTTCATATTTAACTGTAGTAATTACCTTTGCTCAGGTACATCTGTTCTCTGTTCTTTTTAAAGTGATTTATTTATATTTTTGGTTTGTTTTTACTGCTCTGTTATGTTATGCTTAATTATTAAAGACAATTCAGACCTTTTTGACAATATATTTATATATGACATAGTATAAGTTTTAATTGATATTGTATGTTACATGCATATGATATATAACATTTTATATATATTGTAAAACCCCCATCTTTCCTTTTTTTATACAACAGTGATAACAATCCATATTCCTCATTTGGAGCAACTCTGGTGAGGGATGATGAGAAGAATTTATGGAGTATGCCCCATGATGTGTCCCACACAGAGGCAGATGACGACAGAACCCTGTACAATTTGATAGTCATTCGTAATCAGCAGGCCAAAGACTCAGAGGTGAGCACGTTTTGACGTCTTGCTGTGCGCAGATGATGCTACCTAGTAAAAAATAGTAATTCCTGAGAAGATCCCCTTGAAATAACAAAAAGAATGAAGGATGAAATGTTTGAAATGAAGGGCAGGTATTTTAGCAGCATATATTATCACTGGTTGCTAATTATAGCTAGTCTTGATTGACCTGCTTGATATAGAGATAAGGCTCATTTCTAATTCCTACCTTAATGGCACAAATTACATGCAAGGCAATGCTGTTGAAGAGTGTGAAGATAGTTTGTCATCTTAAATGGCTTAAACCATCCATCTCTAATCTTTCTAGTTGTTTAGTAAGCCACACTTACTTAATTCAGACTGAAGTTTGAAGGGTACTTTGCATTATCACTAATTTTGAATTAGTGAAGCCTGAATTAGTTTTTTTTCCCTCTTTAAAGGTCCTTAAATTGTGCATATTGATCAGACAGCAGTGTATCCACTATATATTTGAGATACTTCTTGTGATTAGACTTGAACCCTCGCAATAACTCTAAATCCAAAGTGATTGATTTAAGAACACCAGAATATTAAAAAGAGAGAACTCTGTAAGTTAAAAAACAGCAAAGAGGATCATACTTTTTTTCTCCTTTCTTTGAAAAGTCATGTTTGAGTTAGGTTTCCTGACTTCTGTGTTCATCAGCTACCTCTGAGGAGAAACCTGTATTAAATATACACTCCATGCTTCTTTGTATAGAGGAAGTGAGCAGGGTAGGGAAACTTATAGTTGGGTTTAGTGTGTACGTTGGCAGCCAGGGGCAGGTGGAGGTGCTGTGGAGCTTGTCTTTTCCTTATCGAGGTTTCTTTATTTTTGGTAATTGCTACCTTTTTTTTTCCCCAAAAAACCGTATTTTAGCAGGAGGTGATAACTTTTAGAAGTGCCATGTGTCCCGGTCCTTTTATTCTGATGTGACTTGGATGCTTTGGAGGGGTTAGAGATGCGGATCACAGGGTGGGGGAAGGGCCGGCAGTTGCCTCTGCTCTTGAGGCCCGAGGAAGGGTGGACTGGGACTCCTTCAGTGGCTGCTGTGTAGCATCCCACTAGTGACCAAGCACCCACTACCTCTGGCTGCCCATGTCCCCAGAAAAATCCCCTCTGTGATGGGCAACGCTGAAGGCAAGTCATAAATCCTGCTGCTGCCAAGAACTGCACCCCCTGGCTGCCCTTTCTGAGCATATAATTGGCAATGCGTGGCCTTGTTTTCTCTTTAGTGGAAAGAACAAATTCTCACACTCCTGTATTATATTAACCAGTTAAGGTTTCTGCTAGTTGAAAACAGAGTCAGTTCTTCTCTTTTCTTCCTCTTCTTCCCTGACTCTGCCCAAAGCAATAACAGCAATACGGAAATAATGTATAGTGTCTCTTTCTCTCTTTCTCTTTTTCTGTCTCTCTCTTTCACCAGGGCCCCATGCAAATGTGAAAGGAGCTGGAAAAGGTATTTGAAGCTGAATTTGGCAGTTCTCCCTGGAGGAGCTCCCACCTTTCTTCCCACTTATCTTTACTTTTCAAAAGACAGCAGAGGAACATGAACAACAAAGCCCTCTCGAAAAGCACAGCTTCTAAAGTGGCCCATTGTGTCTTTTTTGTGCCAGTCCTTGGGGTTGGTGTGATGGGTCCTCCAGAAGCTTCCTCCTCCTCCTCCCCCTCCTTCTTTTCTTCTTCTTCCTCTTCCTCTCCTTCTTCTTCCCCTTCTCCCTCTTCTCCATCTTTTTTTAAAAATTATACTTTAAGTTCTGGGATACATCTGCACAATGTGCACGTTACACAGGTATACACATGCCATGGTGGTTTGCTCACCCATCAACCTGTCATCTACATTAGGTATTTCTCCTAATGCTATCCCTCCCCTAGGCCTGCGCCCCCTGACAGGCCCAGGTGTGTGATGTTCCCCTCCCCCGTGTCCCTGTGTTCTCATTTTTCAACTCCCACTTATGAGTGAGAACATGTGGTGTTTGGTTTTCTGTTCCTGTGTTAGTTTGCTGAGAATGATGGTTTTCAGCTTCATCCATGTCCCTGCAAAGGACATGAACTCATCCATTTTTATGGCTGCATAGTATTCCATGGTGTATATGTGCCACACTTTCTTTTTTTTTTTTTTTTTTTTGAGACAGAGTCTCGCTGTCACCCAGGCTGGAGTGCAGTGGCGCGATCTTGGCTCACTGCAGGCTCCGCCCCCCGGGGTTCACGCCATTCTTCTGCCTCAGCCTCCCCGGTAGCTGGGACTACAGGCGCCCGCCACCTCGCCCGGCTAATTTATTGTATTTTTAGTAGAGATGGGGTTTCACTGTGTTAGCCAGGATGGTCTCGATCTCCTGACCTCATGATCCACCTGTCTCGGCCTCCCAAAGTGCTGGGATTACAGGCGTGAGCCACCACGCCCGGCCACATTTTCTTTATGCAGTCTATCATTGATGGGCATTTGGGTTGGTTCCAAATCTTTGCTTTTGTGAACAGTGTTGCAATAAACATACATGTACATGTGTCTTTTTAGTAGAATGATTTATAATCCTTTGGGTATATACCCAATAATGGGATTGCTGGGTCAAATGGGATTGCTGGTTCTAGATCCTTGAGGAATCACCACACTGTCTTCCACAATGGTTGAACTAATTTACACTCCCACCAACAGTATAAAAGTGTTCCTATTTCTCCACATCCTCTCCAGCATCTGTTGTTTCCTGACTTTTTAATGATAGCCATTCTAACTGGCATGCGATGGTATCTCATTGTGGTTTTGATTTGCATTTCTGTAATGACCAGTGATGATGAGCTTTTTTTCATATGTTTGTGGGCCACATAAATGTCTTCTTTTGAGAAGTGTCTGTTCATATCGTTTGCCCACTTTTTGATGGGGTTGTTTGTTTTCTTTCTCATAAATTTATTTAAGTTCCTTGTAGATTCTGGATATTAGCCTTTGTCAGATGGATAGATTGCAAAAATTTTCTCTCATTCTGTAGGCTGCCTGTTCACTCTGATGATAGTTTCTTTTGCTGTGCAGAAGCTCTTTAGTTTAACGAATCCGATTTGTCAATTTTGGCTTTTGTTGCCATTGCTTTTGGTGTTTTATTCATGAAGTATTTGCCCATGCCTATGTCCTGAATGGTATTGCCTAAGTTTTCTTCTAGGATTTTTATGGTTTTAGGTCTTATGTTTAAGTCTTTAATCCATCTTGAGTTAATTTTTGTATAAGGTGTAAGGAAGGGGTCCAGTTTCAGTTTTCTGCATATGGCTAGCCAGTTTTCCCAACACCATTTATTAAATAGCAGATCCTTTCCCCATTGCTTGTTTTTGTCAGGTTTGTCAAAGATCAGATGGTTGTAGATGTGTGGCATTATTTCTGAGGCCTCTGTTCTGTTCCATTGGTCTATGTATGTGCTTTGGTACTAGTACCATGCTGTTTCGGTTACTGTAGCCTTGTAGTATAGTTTGAAGTCAGGTAGCATAGCATGGTGCCTCCAGCTTTGTTCTTTTTGCTTAGGATTGTCTTGGCTATACAGGCTGTTTTTTGGTTCCATAAGAAATTTAAAGTAGTTTTTTCTAATTCTGTGAAGAAAGTCAGTGGTAGCTTGATGGGGATAGCATTGAATCTATAAATTACTTTGGGCAGTATGGCCATTTTCACGATATTGATTTTTCCTATCCATGAACATGGAATGTTTTTCCATTTGTGTCCTCTCTTATTTCCTTGAGCAGTGCTTTGTAGTTCTCCTTGATGAGGTCCTTCACATCCCTTGTAAGTTGTATTCCTAGGTATTAAATTCTCTTCGTAGCAATTGTGAATGGGAGTTCATTTATGATTTGGCTCTCTGTCTATTATTGGTGTTTAGGAATGCTTGTGATTTTTGCACATTGATTTTGTATCCTGAGACTTTGCTGAAGTTGCTTATCAGCTTAAGGAGATTTTGGGCTGAGACAATAGGGTTTTCTAAATATACCATTATGTCATCTGCAAACAGAGACAATTTGACTTCCTCTCTTCCTATTTGAATACCTTTATTTCTTTCTCTTGCCTGATTGCCCTGGCCAGAACTTCCAATGCTATGTTGAATAGGAGTGGTGAGAGAGGGCATCCTTGTCTTGTGCCGGTTTTCAAAGGAAATGCTTCCAGCTTTTGCCCATTCAGTGTGATATTGGCTGTGGGTTTGTCATAAACAGCTCTTTTGAGATACATTCCGTCAATACCTAGTTTATTGAGTTTTTAGCATGAAAGGGTGTTGAATGTTATCAAAGGCCTTTTCTGCATCTATTGAGATAATCATGTGGTTTTTGTCATTGGTTCTGTTTATGTGATGGATTACGTTTATTGATTTGCATATGTTGAACCAGCCTTGCATCCCAGGGATGAAGCTGACTTGATTGTGGTGGATAAGCTTTTTGATGTGTTGCTGGATTCAGTTTGCCAGTATTTTATTGAGGATTTTCACGTTGATGTTCATCAGGGATATTGGCCTGAAATTTTCTTTTTTTGTTGTGTCTCTGCCAGGTTTTGGTATCAGGATGAGGCTGGCCTCATAAAATGAGTTAGGCCAGAGTCCCTCTTTTTCTATCATTTGGAATAGTTTCAGAAGGAATGGTACCAGCTCCTCTTTGTACATCTGGTAGAATTCGGCTGTGAATCTATCTGGTCCTGGGCTTTTTTTGGTTGGGAGGCTATTAATTACTGCCTCAATTTCAGAACTTGTTATTGGTCTATTCAGGGATTTGAGTTCTTCCTGATTTAGTCTTAGGAGGGTGTGTGTGTCCAGGAGTTTATCCATTTCTTCTAGATTTTCTAGTTTCTTTGCATAGAAGTGTTTATAGTATTCTCTGATGGGTAGTTTGTATTTCTGTGGGATCAGTGGTTATCTCCCCTTTATCATTTTTTATTGCATCTATTTGATTCATCTCTCTTTTCTTCTTTATTAGTCTTGCTAGTGGTCTATTTATTTTGTTAATCTTTTCAAAAAACTAGCTCCCGGATTCATTGATTTTTTTTTAAGGGTTTTTTTGTGTCTCTAACTCCTTCAGTTCTGCTCTGATCTTAGTGATTTCTTGTCTTCTGCTAGCTTTTGAATTTGTTTGCTCTTGCTTCTCTAGTTCTTTTAATTGTGATGTTAGGTTGTCAATTTTAGGTCTTTCCTGCTTTCTCCTATGGACATTTAGTGCTATAAATTTCCCTCTAAATACTGCTTTACCTGGGTGCCAGAGATTCTGGTACATTGTGTCTTTGTTTGCATTGGTTTCAAAGAACTTATTTATGTCTGCCTTAATTTTGTTATTTATCCAGTAGTCATTAAAGAGCAGGTTGTTCAGTTTCCATGTGTTGAGCGGTTTTCAGTGACTTTCTTAATCCTGAGTTCTAATTTGATTGCACTGTGGTCTGAGAGACTGTTATGATTTCTTTCCTTTTGCATTTGCTGAGGAGTGTTCTTCCAATTATGTGGTCAATTTTAGAATAAGTGTGATGTGGTGCTGAGAAAAATGTATATTCTGTTGATTTGGGGTGGAGAATTCTGTAGATGTCTGTTAGGTCTGCTTGCTCCAGAGCTGAGTTTAACTCCTGTATATCCTTGTTAATTTTCTGTCTTGTTGATCTGTCTAATATTGACAGTGGGGTGTTAAAATCTCCCACTATTATTGTGTGGGAATCTAAGTCTCTTTCTAAGTCTGTTTGTATGTCTCTAGGAACTTGCTTTACGAATCTGGGTGCCCCTGTATTGGATACACATATATTTAGGATAGTTAGCTCTTTTTGTTGTGCTGATCCCTTTACCATTATGTAATGCCCTTCCTTGTCTTTTTTGATCTTTTTTGGCTTAAAGTCCATTTTATCAGAGACAAGGATTGCAATCCCTGCTGTTTTTGCTTTTCATTTGCTTGGTAAATATTCCTCCATCCCTTTATTTTGAGCCTATGTGGGTCTTTGCATGTAAGATGGGTCTCCTGAATATAGCACACTGATGGGTCTTGACTATCCCATTTGCCAGTCTGTGTCTTTTAATTGGGGCATTTAGCCTATTTACATTTAAGGTTAATATTGCTTTGTGTGAATTTGATCCCATCATTATGATGCTAGCTGGTTATTTTGCCTGTTAGTTGATGCAGTTTCTTCATAGTGTTGATGGTCTTTACAATTTGGTATGTTTTTTGCAGTGGCTAGTACCGGTTTTTCCTTTCCATATTTAGTACTTCCTTCAGGAGCTCTTGTAAGGCAGGCCTGGAGGTGACAAAATCTCTCAGTATTTGCTTGTCTGTTCAAGATTATATTTCTCCTTCACTTATGAAGCTTATTTTGGCTGGATATGAAATTCTGGATTGAAAATTCTTTTCTTTAAGAATGTTGAATATTGGCCCCCACTCTCTTCTGGCTTGTGGGGTTTCTACAGAGAGATCCGCTTAGTCTGATGGGCTTCCCTTTGTGGGTAACCTGACGTTTCTCTCTGGCTGCCCTTAACATTTTTTCCTTCATTTCAACCTTGGTGAATCTTACAATTATGTGTCTTGGAGTTGCTTTTCTCGAGGAGTATCTTTTTGGTGTTCTCTGTATTTCCTGAATCTGAATGTTGGCCTGTCTTGCTAGATTGGGGAAGTTCTCCTGGATAATATCCTGAAGAGTATTTTCCAACTTGGTTCCATTTTCCCCGTCACTTTCAGGTACACCAAACAAACGTAGATTTGGTCTTTTCACATAGTCCCATATTTCTTGGAGGTTTTCTTCATTCCTTTTCATTCTTTTTTCTCTAATCTTGTCTTCATGCTTTATTTCATTAAGTTGATCTTCAATTTCTGATATCCTTTATTCCGCTTGATCGATTTGGCTATTGAGACTTGTGTATGCTTCATGAAGTTCTTCTTCTGTGGTTTTCAGCTCCATTAGGTCATTTACGTTCTTCTCCAAACTGGTTACTGTAGTTAGCAATTCTCCTAACCTTTTTTTCAAGGTTCTTAGCTTCCTTGCATTGGGTTAGAACATGCTCCTTTAGGTTGGAGAAGTTTGCTATTACCCCCTTTTGAGGTCTACGTCTGTCAATTTGTCAAACTCATTCTCTGTCCAGTTTTGTTCCCTGCTGGCAAGTGGTTGTGATCCTTTGGAGGAGAAGAGGCATTCTGGTTTTTGGACTTTCCAGCCTTTTTGCACTGGTTTTCCTCATCTTCGTGGATTTATCTACCTTTGGTCTTTGATATTGGTGACCTGAGGATGGGGTTTCTATGTGGATGCTCTTTTTGTTCATGTTGATGCTATTCCTTTCTGTTCGTTAGTTTTCCTTCTAACAGTCAGGCCTCTCTGCTGCAGGTCTGCTGGAGTTTGCTGGAGGTCCATTGCAGACCCTGTTTGTCTGGGTATCACCAGCAGAGGCTGTAGAACAGCAAAGATTGCTGCCTGTTCCTTCCTCTGGAAGTTTCGCCCAGAGGGGCACCCATCAATACCAGCAGGAGCTCTCCTGTATGAGGTATCTGTTGACCCCTGCTGGGAGGTGTCTCCAGTTCTGGAGGCATAGGGGTCAGGGACCCACTTGAGGAGGCAGTCTGCCCCTTAGCAGAGCTTGAGCACTGTGCTGGGAGATCCATTGCTCTCTTCATAGCCAGCAGGCAGGAACATTTAAGTCTGCTGAAGCTGTGCCCACAGCCACCCCTTCCCCCAGGTGCTGTGTCCCAGGGAGATGGGAGTTTTATCTATAAGCCCCTGATTGGGGCTGCTGCCTTTGATATGCCCTGCCCAGAAAGAGGAATGTAGAGAGGCAGTCTGGCTAAAGACTGGGTTTATAGCAAACTCTGGGTTTGCTGAACTGTGGTGGCTCTGCCCAGTTCAAACTCCCCAGCGGCTTTGTGTACACTGTGAGGGAAAAACCACCTACCCAAGCCTCAGTAATGGCGGATGCCCCTCCCCCGACCAAGCTCAAGCATCCCAGGTCGACTTCAGACTGCTGTGCTGGCAGCGAGAATTTCAAGCCAGTGGGTCTTAGCTTGCTGGGCTCCATGGGAGTGGGATCCGCTGAGCCAGAACCCTTGGTTTCTTGGCTTCAGCCCCTTTCCAGGGGAGTAAACGGTTCTGTCTCGCTGGTGTTCCACTGCCACTGGGGTATGAAAAAAAACTCCTGCAGCTAGCTCAGTGTCTGCCCAAACGGCCACCTTGTTTTGTGCTTGAAACCCAAGGCTCTGGTGGCGTAGGCACGCGAGGGAATCTCCTGGTCTGCAGGTTGTGAAGTCCATGTTAAAAGCATAGTATCTGGGCTGGGGTGTACCGTTCCTTACAGCACAATCCCTCACAGCTTCCCTTGGCTAAGAGAGGGAGTTCCCTGACCCCTTGCTTTTCTCTGTGAGGCGACGCCCCAGTCTGCTTCAGCTTGCCCTCTGTGAGCTGCACCAACTATCTAACCAGTCCCAATGAGATGAGCCAGGTACCTCAGCTGGAAATGCAGAAATCACCCGTCTTCTGAGTTGATCTCGCTGTGAGCTGCAGACTGGAGCTGTTCCTATTCAGCCATCTTGTAATAACCTCTTCCTCTTGCCTAGGAAATAAAATCAGGCTTGATTGTAGAGGAACAGGAACTCTGTTACCAAGACAGACAGTCAAATAAGTAACATGAAGATGTGATGATAATTATGCATGAAATTATTTGAAATAATCCTTTTCATAGTGCTTCCTTCTTCTTCTTCTTTCTTTTTTTAATTTTATTTTGAGACGGAATTTCACTCTTGTTGCCCAGGCTGGAGTGCAATGGTGCGATCTCAGCTCACTGCAACCTCCGTCTCCTGGTTTCGAGCGATTCTCCTGCCTCAGCCTCCAGAGTAACTGGGATTACAGGCATGCGCCACCACACCCAGCTAATTTTTAATTAACTACCTGGTAAATTTTGTATTTTTAGTGGAGACGGGGTTTCACCATGTTGGTCAGGCTGGTCTCAAACTCCTGACCTCAGGTGATCCACCTGCCTAGGCCCCCTAAAGTGCTGGAATTACAGATGTGAGCCACTGTGCCTGTCCACTTTCTTCTTTTAAAAGTCTAAAAGTAATGTAGTTTTTAAAAGTTGCTTATGTTGCCGGGTATGTTGGCTCACGCCTGTAATCCCAACACTTTGGGAGACTGAGGTGGTTGGATCACAAGGTCTGTAGTTTGAGACCAGCTTGACCAACGTTGTGAAACCCTGTCTCTACTAAAAATGCAAAAATTAGCTGGGTGTGATGGCACTTACCTGTAATTCCAGCTACTCAGGAGGCTGAGGCAGGAGAATTGCTTGAACCTGGGAGGCAGAGGTTGCAATGAGCCAAGATCGCACCACTGCACTCTAGCCTGGGCAACAGAGCAAGACTTCATCTCAAAAAAAAAAAAAGTTGCTTATGTTTTCTTCTAAAATGTTAAAATTCATTTTCCCTACAGATTTGGATCACATATTATGTACTGTTCTGTACTTTGCTTTTTTCCCACTTAATATAATTTGGACATATTTCCATTTTAATATGCTTAGATTTACTTTTTTGCTTTAGGGAACTCTCTAGTATTCTCTTGCATGGATTCACCATCATTTATTCAACCAGTTCCTATTGATATTTAGGTTGATTTATTTTTTTCCTGTTGGAAGCAATATTGTAGTGGACATCCATATATATTTTTATGACCTTCCACAGTTTTTTCAGTAGAATTGTTGGATCAAAGTATGTGCATTTGAAATGTTGGAATTGTGACAGTCCTTCATGTATTAGTCTGTTCTCATGCTGCTAATAAAGACATACCCAAGACTGGATAATTTATAAAGGAAAGAAGTTTAATTGATTCACAGTTCCTCATGGCTGGGGAGGCCTCACAATCATGGCAGAACGCAAAGGAGGAGCAAAGTCGTGTCTTACATGGCGGCAGGCAAGAGAACTTGTGCAGGGGACCTGTATATATAAAAGCATCAGATCTTGTGAGACTTACACTTGATCTTAGCCAAAAGGCCGAGAAGCGATGATCTTGTGAGACTTACTCACTACCATGAGAACAGAATGGGGGAAACTGCTCCCATGATTCAATTATCTCCACCTGACCCTGCCCTTAACATGTAGGGATAATTACAATTCAAAGTGAGATTCGTGGGGCCACAGCCAAACCATATCACTTCATTCTTGGGAAACTAGGAAAAACACTTCAAGGTGGAGAACAGAGGTTGCAATCTCAGATCTCTCCGGGAACTAGGCAATAACATCAGTGAGGGAAGTGGGCACTCCCTGCCCTTCACCCCGCATGTTGAATGGCATTGGAAACTCATACTGGCTTTAATGGCAGCAGCTGTTAAGCTCTAGATAGCTGCTTGCCATGTTGAGAATGTGAACCCACTCGCCATGTTAAGAATGTGGACCCACAAATACTGGAATTTTTAGTTTTTCAAAAGAAGCTGAAAATCCAGATTTTCGTATAAAATGTCCAGATTTTCAAATAACTCAATTAAAAAATATGCCAGCTAAGCAAATATGTTTTCCCAGTAGGAGATAGCTTAAAATAAAATAAAATAAAATATGCCTATGAGCTATTGATATGTAAAGACATTTATAGCAAAGACTACTACTAGTTATGATTATTGTTGTTTTGTCCAAGATAATTGAAAAATGAACTCACCATTGATTTAGCAGGTGAAAGTGGGAAGCTAGAGGGGGGTTGTTTTAACTTTGAATGAGTTCCATATTTATTACTATTGCTTATTTTCTTTTCCACACAGGATAAAATTGGTACAGATTTTAATTAAAAAAAAAGAATTCTGGTTTTGGAAGAAAATCAAATTTCACTTACTAAGGAACAAGGAACCCTAGATATTTTTTGTATTATACAATTTAGAAGCTCAAGAAAGGTATTAAGAAAAATGGAACATAATGTTTTTCCTTGAGTAGCAACAGCACAAAAGACCTAGGAATGTCCATATTTGGAATTCACTGAATGATGACAAATAAATTCAAGACAGTGTATGTACTATCTGCATTCTCCTTGGAATCTGAAGCTGGTGGAGGAAGGACCACAAATAATTAAGGCTAAATCTACAGGGTTCCAAATTGAAAAAAAGTCAGGAAAAAAAATATATATATAGAAGAGCAAATAATGAAACAAAGGCATGAGCTTAAAGTCATTTGGTGTCAAAAAAATACGAAACAACATTATTTAAATCTCATAGACAGAATCCACCTTCATTTACATAAGGCTTCTGGAGCTGATGGAAAACAGACCTTCAGCAGAAGAAATGATGCATTTGCAAACCTCTAAGTAGTGGAAAAATTATTGTTCTTGTCTTTGAATGATGCCATAAAGTACATTATGTTTGCCTAAGAAGTAGTAAACAGCCTCAATGTCCCTAAATCATTATCCTTATGTTCATTTTCATTAAAGTAGTTGTACTTTACATAACGTGCTCTGCTCTAGGGAGCTTAATAATTGTTAATGAAATATGGATACAACTTATTATTTATTTAATAATTGTAATCATACTGAGTGAACTTATTCTCTAAGATATTAATAATAATGAAAATAGTGCCAGGCACTGTTCTAACCACTTTGCATATGTTAACTGTGTCCTCTTTAACAACAACTCACTGAAGCAGGCACCATTATTATTTCCATTTTAAGCAACTTATCCAAGGGCACACAGCTGTTGAGTTTGGATGCAGGATTTGAATCTGGCTTTGTGACTCCAGAGATATATAATGAGTATCAGGATTGAAATGGAGAGAAAGGAACAGATATTGTTTGTGACTCAATATAGATTTCAAAATGTATAAGCAAAATTTGCTCATAAGCCTGTCTCTGTGTCTTGTTGGTGCCAATGGGTACGAAAGGGATTTTCATGTCAGTGGGATGACAGCTACATTTGGTCTGAGGATGGTGACCACGTTTCAGGAAGTGTTTCCAGGCACAACACACATTTTTCCCAAGTTATGCTTTTCCATGGTGATTGCAGCTGGTTAAGACTTATTTCCTGGGCTTCTGTTTTATTACCTCCAAAATTTTTCATTCTACTCTGTTCCATCCCTTCTTCGCTTTGTTTAGTGTTCTCTGACCTGTTTTAGTGCCTCTTTCTATGGTTTGGCAATTCCTTTAGGAGTTTGTACATAGCTTTCACATTTTGACTCTGCTAAAAAAGCCTTAAATTTTTTTTTTTTTTTTTGTGACAAGGTCTTATTCTGTTGCCCAGGCTTCAGTACAGAGGTGCAATCATAGCTCATGATAGCCTCAACCTCCTGGCCTCCAGCAATTCTTCTGCCTTGGCCTCCCAAAGCATTGAGATTACAGGCATGAGCCACTGTGACTGGCTGCTTTTACATTTTTGGTTAAGGAGATATATGTTAACTGATATGGTTTGGCTGTGTCGCCACTCAAATCTCACCTTGAATTCCCCCATGGTGTGGGATGGACATGGCAAGAGGTAATTCAATCATGGGGGCAAGTCTTTCCCATGCTGTTCTCTTGATAGTGAATAAGTGTCATGAGATCTGATGGTTTTAAAAAGAGGAGTTTTCCTGCACAAGTTCTCTCTCTTTGCCTGCTGCCATCCCTGTAAGATGTGACTTGCTCCTCCTTGCCTTCTGCCATGATTGTGAGGCTTCCCCAGCCACGTGGAACTGTAAGTCCAATTAAACCTCTTTCTTTTGTAAATTTCTCAGTCTGGGGTATGTCTTTATCAGCAGCATGAAAATGGACTAATACACTAACTATCAGATCATTCTCATAAACCCTTTCGAGTACTGTTTTGGTTCAAAAATAGGTGATGTTTATTTGGCATAATGAGTGATAGAAATTCTACACTTATCCTTTAAGGCTATTAAGTAATTGTATGCTGACAAATGCATATACCTCTCATGACATGTGTCTGCCTGCTTGTCACTCATCAGCAGGAACCACATGGTCACCAGATGCTTGTGTGGCTGGAGTGATCTCTGAAAACCACACTTGGCCAAACCCCTGGGAGCAGCTAAATTTTATTTTTTTAAAACTACAGAGGCAATACTTCATAAATACATGCAATTACTACATGTCAACTAAAAATAAAAGTGAAAAATTAAAACTACAGAGGCAGACACATAAATGATCCTCATTTATAATTTATTTGCCCCCAGTACATAAAGACTACCTGCTAGGGTATTGCCAGACATTGTAAACAGTTCCTTAAAAATGTTTTAAGATAGGAACAGACCTTCTCCCAGGGGCTGTCTCCAATGTCTGGATCATACACTTAGCCTATCATGTCCCGAATACAAAAAGGGACAACAAAGCAGAGTTGATTGGAATATTGGGTGGGAGAAACAGGGAAAAGGGGGTTGAATTGATCGTGGACCAGCCACATAATGCTTAAGCACTCAGAAACTGAGATACTCCAGTTTGGCTCTGCATTACTGTGTCTCAATATGTCCCCAAGAATTGGACAAAGCCCACTCTTTCGGGGCCATCTGATTTTTCCAGAAGTGGGTGAACATTGGCTACATTTGGAGATAGGACTGCAAGTTTTACCCCAACCACGGAGGAGCAAAATAACTGGAAAAGGGAAGCGATTCTCTAGATAATTTTGGGATCCTCCAAAGGCTTCTTTCTTTGAGGTCCAGATTATCTGGATTATTGAATGCATTTATTCTTTCTTTTACTTTGCTAGTGACTATTTGTGTTTAGAGGATTTGGGGCAGTGTGGAGGGAGAGAATAAACAAGCTTACTAGGATCTGAGAATCAAGGGTTCTTGCACTCTATTTTCTAGGTAATAATATTTATAGAATATTACCCTGTATGCTAAGCAACATGCTTCATGTTCTCCAGACAAATACTGAATCCTCACGGTAACCCTATGAAAGAGGCATTTTGACTCAGATGATTAGAGACTTTGTCACTGGTACAAAGTGTTGGAGGAAATGACTGGGAGCATTGGGATCCCAGCTCAGGTCGGTGTGACCCAGAAACCTGCACGACTAGAAACAGTACTCCAGGCTCTCCAGTGAGTTTAGAAAGAGCATCAGTGGGACCTCTTTGGTCAAAGACAAAGTTCCCAAGCGGATGTTGGCTTCCTGCCTCGAGTAGACACTCTGGTCTGTGTTTGCTGATCATTACTCACCCTGTGTCAACTGAGTCACGGAGTGACTGGTTTTGGTGTTGGTTTTCTATCTACCTGCTTTGGGCACTGCGTATCACATGGCCCTGATGCTACTGCACCATTCAATTACTAAAATCCATGAATTATACCAGAAGATGTTCTGTTCATCGGTCTGTGATGTTTCTATTCTTTGCTCATCCCCGTTCTCCTTTTTAAAAAATATGTAAACATTTCTTTCTTTTTTTTTATAAGCATTTCTTTTGATTAGCATTAAGAGAGAATCAATGTTTCTTTTTCTTTTTTTCTGATGCAGTTTTGCTGTGACAGTTTTGCTCTTGTCACCCAGGCTGGAGTGCAATAGCGTGATCTTGGCTCACTGCAACCTCTGCCTCCCAGGTTCAAGTGATCCTCCTGCCTCAGCCTCCCAAGTAGCTGGGATTACAGGCATGCACCACCACATCCGGCTAATTTTTGTATTTTCAGTAGAGACGGGGTTTCACAATGTTGGTCAGGTTGGTCTTGAACTCCTGACCTCAGGTGATCCACCCGCCTCAGCCTCCCAAACTGTTGGGATTACAGGTGTGAGCCAATGCGCCTGGCCAGTGTTTCTTACTAAGTAGGTAGCACCTCAGTGCTCCATGTAAGTCAGCAGAGTTGACACAATAAATAGTGGCAAACCTGATGTAGGCCGGGGAGCAGCATCATTAGCAATTCTGCAGGATGTGTGGTGGTGAAGAACGTGGGCTCTGGAATCAGACAGATTTGAGGATAAGAATCATACCTCTGCCATATTCTAACGAGATGATACTGAATAGTTATTTAATCTTAGAGTGATTATACTATCTGTTGTCCAGTTTGGGACATAGTCACTTAAGTTCTTAAGTAAGAGGAGAGGGGCTGCTAATATTAAGTATTCCAGGCCAAAAATATAAACTGGGACTGCCCTAGACAAGGATCATCTTTCTTTTTTAATTTAAAATATATAACAAAAATTTCCTCTTGTAATCATTTTTCAGTTAAGTGGTACAGTTTGGTGGCTTTGAGTACATTCATATTTTTTGGCAACAATCACCATCATGCATCTCCAGAACTTTTTTATCTTCTCAAACTAAAACTCTGTGCCCACTAGACAATAACTCCCCAGCTTGTGGCAACTTTCTACTTTCTTTCTCTCTGAATTTGGCTACTTTAGGTACCTACTATAAGTGGAATCATGCTGTAGCTAGCTCACTTCACTTAGGGTAATGTTTCCAAAGTTCATTCACACTGTAGCAGCTGTCAGAATTTCCTTCCTTTTTCAAGCGGAATAATATTCCATGGTGTGTATATGCCACATTTGGTTTATTCATTCATCTACTGATGGATACTCGGGTTGCTTCTGTGTTTTGGCTCTTGTGAGTAATGCCGTTGCAAACACAGGTGTACAAATATCTGCTTGAGTCCCTGTTTTCGGTTCTTTTGGGCATATACCTAGAAGTGGAATTGTTGGATCATAGAGTAATTTATTTAATGAGTTATTAATTATTTAATTTAAGTAATTTATCTAATTTATTTAAGTAATTTATTTAATTTGTTAAATTTTTTGAGGAACTGCAATACTGTTTCCCACAGTATCTGTACCATTTTACTTTTTCACCAGCAAGGTACAAGAGTTCCAGTTCCTCTACATCTTTGCCAACACTTGTTATCAATAGTTCCCTTTCCTTCCCTTCCCTTCCCTCCCCTCCTCTCCCCTCCACTTCGCTTCCCTTTTCTTCTTTCT
This sequence comes from Hylobates moloch, assembly GCF_009828535.3. Classification (NCBI taxonomy): domain Eukaryota; kingdom Metazoa; phylum Chordata; class Mammalia; order Primates; family Hylobatidae; genus Hylobates; species Hylobates moloch. The sequence continues at coordinate 25,941,884 of NW_026652276.1, forward strand.
TTAAGCCAGAGTCTTGCTTTGTTGCCCAGGCTGGAGGGCAGTGGCGCGATCTCCGCTCACTGCAACCTCCACCTCTCGGATTCAAGTGATTCTCCTGCCTCAGCCTCCCGAGTACCTTGGCCTCCCCAAGTACTGGGATTACAGGCATAAGCCACCGCGCCTGGCCTCTATCACTTTTCTTAACCTCCAAATTGCTCAATAAAAAAATAGCTGACAGCTTCACACTGATCAGTTTTCACACCTGCATAAAGTAGATGCGCTGAAACTGTGGGCCAGTCACAACCTCTCAATATCATCATGAGGGGTGTAAACCTGGAAGAGGCTGATGCCTGGTGGAGCCTCCCTCGAAGCTGCTTGGCCATGGAAGGTAAAGGAAAGAACAGGAGACTGGGGAGCTTTTTGTAACTGAATTCTACTCTGTTTTCTGGACATTTATATTCTAGGATGCGATGATCAGGCCTCCTTGTTTTGCTCTTCTTTAGAGTCTGTCCTCATTGACGTCACTCCCTTGGAGCCCCAGAAAAATATATGAAGGCCAAGGATAACGTACCTTGTGAGTCCTGACGGGACAGTGAAATAGGAAGGATGGACAACAAGTTGGGGCCCTGCAGGAGAATGCAGTTTCTAGAGGAAAAGGGCAGATGCTGGCCAACCTTCTCCACATCCAGAACCTTGCTGTCACAGCAGCACATTGCTGCATCTCTGTGTTTCCTGCGTATTGTGCTTGTGATGGTCAAAATTTCTGGAAGGCCACATGTTAATTGGCAGGCATGTGCAGGATAATTTGCTGAGAGAAATGGGCTCTTTCCATTAGTTTTTTTTTTTTTTTTTTTTTCACATCTTGCATAAAACAGGGCCTGAAAGGAAACTGAAAGCATAAAGCTGCCTCAAAGGTTTTATTTTTTAGAAAATCACAGTTGATGACATACACATTTTGAAACAGCAGGGGTTAATACCAACTCAAGCCTCCAGTGACCTACTCAGTATTGACTTTGGTTTTTCTTAGAGTATCTGAGATCATCAGAGATGGCTGCCTGCCATACAGTCAAGGCACCTCCTATAAGCATTTGCTGGCTTCTCACGGCAGTCTTTTGAGATAAATAAACTATTTATTTTAAAAGAGAGTGAGTGAGAGACCCAAGAGGTTAAGTGACTTTTCTCAGTAGTGCCCAAGCAGAAATGCGCTTCTTACTTGGTGTCAGTGCTGTTTACTATAAAGTGGAGAAGGAAAGCTACAAGGTTCAGTGAATTTAGGGCAGATAATTGAATAATTTTGTTTACCTTTTATTTTTATTATTATTATTTTTTGAGACGGAGTTTCACTCTTGCTGCCCAGGCTGGACTGCAGTGGTGTGATCTCGGCTCACTGCAATCTCCGCCTCCCGGGTTCAAGTGATTCTTCTGCCTCAGCCTCCTGAGTAGCTGGGGTTACAGGCATGCACCACCATGCCCGGCTAATTTTGTATTTTTAGTAGAGGTGGTGTTTCTCCATGTTGGTTAGGCTAGTCTCGAACTCCCAACCTCAGGTGATCCACCTGCCTCAGCCTTCCAAAGTGCTGGGATTACAGGCGTGAGCCACCGTGCCTGACCTATCTTTTATTTTAAATGTGAACAGGAATAAGCTTATAGGCATAGAATTTTGTAGAAAAAAAATGTAAGATAGTGTCCAGCTTATTTCCCTCTTAGGAAAACTCCAATGTGTGATTGTTATTTCAAAGGCATCTAGGCTTTTGTCATACACAGGGCATGCTTTAACAAAAGCTCAAATTCTACCCCATGTATCCTTTCATCAGTTAATTTTATTCAAAATGATGTGTCTCACATTAAATCAGGAAGCTTTGATTAGTAATTAGAGTGTTGTCATTTCTTCATATACCTGAAAGGCTACTTTTTTTTTGAGTCTTGATGGTAATTTTGGCATAGGAAATTCCTTTCTGTTTTTCCTAGATTCCTCACCTCTCAAGTCAATATGAGAACTGACTGATTGATATTGCCACACATTAGATTTTCTCCATCCACCACAATACGGGCCCACTTCCAGTTTTGCATCTATTCTTAGGGTCAGCATGGTAGATGTGTGAGGAGGGAGGCTGGTTGATTGTTCATGCAAAGCTCACAGGCTTGCAGTACTATCGGTGTGGTGACTTCTGCTCTGATGATCAGCTGTGCAGGTCTCTGAACTTGATTTTTTTCAGGGTTAGGGCTGTTCAAACTTAGTGGGTATATTAGTCAGCATCTGCCAGAGAAACAGAACCAACAGGATGGAGAGAGAGAGAGAGACAGAGAAAGAGAGAGAGAGAGACAGAGAAAGAGAGAGATTTATTTTAAGGAATTGGCTCACATGATTGTGGAGGCTTGGCAAGTTCAGAATCTGAAAGAAGCCAGCAGGCTGGAGACCCAGGGAAGAGTTGTAGTTCAAATCAAAAGGTAGTCTGCTGGCAGAATTCCTTCTTGCCTGAGGCAGGTCACTCTTTGGTCTAGTCTATTAAGGCCTTCAACTGATTAGATGAGGCCTGCCCACATCATGGAGGGTAATGTGCTTTACTCAAAGTCCTCTGATGTAAACATTAATCTCACCCAAAAAACACTTTCAGAGAAACATCAGAATAATATTTGACCAAATATCTTGGCACTGTGGCCCAGCTAAGTTGACATGTAAAATTAACCATCACACAGGGTTTCACTGACACTAACCAAATTCTCAAAAACTGCTGTATAAACCCACATGCCTAAAAGCATTAGGTGGGACATAAACTTGACTGGTCAGTGCGGTCTCTCCCCTTTAACAAAATCTGTTAGAGAAGACAGTGAACATAACAGTGAACATACAAGAAGGTGACTTGGTGAAAAGGAATCAGATAATAAGAACAATGACAACTGACATTTATTTATTTATTTAATTATACTTTAGGTTCTAGGGTACATGTGCACAACGTGCAGGTTTGTTACATAGGTATACATGTGCCATGTTGGTTTTCTGTACCTATTAACTCGTCATTTACATTAGGTATTTCTCCTAATGCTATCCTTTTCCCTGACCCCCACCCCACGACAGGCCCCAGTGTGTGATGTTCCCCACCCTGTGTCCAAATGTTCTCATTGTTCAATTCCCACCTATGAGTGAGAACATGCAGTGTTTGGTTTTCTGTCCTTGTGATAGTTTGCTCAGAATGATGGTTTCCAGCTTCATGCATGTCCCTGCAAAGGACATGAACTCATCCTTTTTAATGGCTGCATAGTATTCCATGGTGTATATGTGCCACATTTTCTTAATCCAGTCTATCATTGATGGACATTTGGGTTGGTTCTGAGTCTTTGCTATTGTGAACAGTGCCACAATAAATATACATGTGCATGTATCTTTATAGTAGTATGATTTATAATCCTTTGGGTATATACCCAGTAATGGGATGACTGGGTCAAATGGTATTTCTAGCTCTAGATCTTTCAGGAATCACCATACTGTCTTCCAAAATGGTTGAACTAGTTTACTCTCCCATCAACAGTGTAAAAGTATTCCTATTTCTCCACATCCTCTCCAGCATCTGTTGTTTCCTGACTTTTTAGTGATCGCCATTCTAACTGGTGTGAGATGGTATCTCATTGTGGTTTTGATTTGTATTTCTCTGATGGCCAGTGATGATGAGCATTTTTTCATGTTTGTTCTCTGCACAAATGTCTTCTTTTGAGAAATGTCTGTTAACATCCTTTGCCCACTTTTTGATGGGGTTGTTTGTGTTTTTTCTCATAAATTTGTTTAAGTTCTTTATAGATTCTGGATATTAGCCCTTTGTCAGATGGGTAGATTGCAAAAATTTTCTCTCATTCTGTAGGTTGCCTGTTCTCTCTGATGGTAGTTTCTTTTGCTGTGCAGAAGCTCTTTAGTTTAATTAGATCCCATTTGTCAATTTTGGCTTTGTTGTCATTGCTTTTGGTGTTTTGGTCATGAAGTCTTTGCCCATGCCTGTCCTGAATGGTATTGCCTAGGTTTTCTTCTAGGGTTTTTATGGTTTTAGGTCTAACATTTGAGTCTTTAATTCATCTTGAATTAATTTTTGTATAAGGTGTAAGGAAGGGATCCAGTTTCAGCTTTCTCTATATGGCTAGCCAGTTTTCCCAGCACCATTTATTAAATAGAGAATCCTTTCCCCATTTCTTGTTTTTGTCAGGTTTGTCAAATATCAGATGGTTGTAAACGTGTGGTGTTATTTCTGAGGCCTCCGTTCTGTTCCATTGATCTATATCTCTGTTTTGGTAACAGTACCATGCTGTTTTTGGTTGCTGTAGCTGTGTAGTATAGTTTGAAGTCAGGTAGCATGATGCCTCCAACTTTGTTCTTTTTGCTTACAATTGACTTGTCAATTTGGGCTCTTTTTTGGTTCCATATGAACTTTAAAGTAGTTTTTTCCAATTCTGTGAAGAAAGTCATTGGTAGCTTGATGGGGATGGCATTGAATCTATGAATTACCTTGGGCAGTATGGCCATTTTCACAATATTGATTCCTTCTATCCATGAGCATGGAATGTTCTTCTATTTGTTTGTGTCCTCTTTTATTTCATTGAGCAGTGGTTTGTAGTTCTCCTTGAAGAGATCCTTCACATCCCTTTTAAGTTGGATTCCTAGGTATTTTATTCTCTTTGCAGCAATTGTGAATGGGAGTTCACTCATGATTTGGCTCTCTGTTTGTTAATGGTGTATAGGAATGCTTGTGATTTTTGCACATTGATTTTGTATCCTGAGACTTTGCTGAATTTGCTTATCAGCTTAAGAAGATTTTGGGCTGAGATGATGTGGTTTTCTAAACATACAATCATGTCATCTGAAAACAAGGACAATTTGACTTCCTCTTTTCCTAATTGAATATCCTTTATTTCTTTCTCTTGCCTGATTGCCCTGGCCAGAACTTCCAACACTATGTTGAATAGGAGTGGTGAGAGAGGGCATCCCTTTCTTGTGCCAGTTTTCAAAGGGAATGCTTCCAGTTTTTGCCCATTCAGTATGATATTGGCTGTGGGTTTGTCATAAATAGCTTTTATTATTTTGAGATATGTTCCATCAGTACCTAGTTTATTGAGAGTTTTTAGCATGAAGCGCTGTTGAATTTTGTCAAAGGCCTTTTCTGCATCTGTTGAGATAATCATGTGGTTTTTGTTGATGGTTCTGTTTATGTGATAGATTGTGTTTATTGATTTGAGTATGTTGAACCAGCCTTGCATCCCAGGGATGAAGCTGACTTGATTGTGGTGGATAACCTTTTTGATGTGCTGCTGGATTTGGTTTGCCAGTATTTTATTGAGAATTTTTGCATCAACGTTCATCAGAGATACTGGTCTAAAATTCTCTTTTTTTGTTGTGTCTGTGCCAGGTTTTGGTTTCGGGATGATGCTGGCCTCATAAAATGAGTTAGGGAGGATTCCCTCTTTTTCTGTTGATTGGCATAGTTTCAGAAGGAATGGTATCAGCTCCTCTTTCTACCTCTGGTAGAATTCGGCTGTGAATCTATCTGGTTCTGGACTTTTTTCGGTTGGTAAGCTATTAATTATTGACTCAATTTCAGAGCCTGTTAGTGGTCTATTCAGAGATTCAACTTCTTCCTGGTTTAGCCTTGGGAGGGTGTATGTGTCCAGGAATTTATCCATTTCTTCTAGATTTTCTAGTTTATTTGCATAGAGGTGTTTATAGTATTCTCTGATGGTACTTTGTATTTCTGTGGGATAGGTGGTGATATCCCTTTTATCATTTTTTATTGCATCTATTTGATTCTTCTCTCTTTTCTTCTTTATTAGTCTTGCTAGTGGTCTATCAATTTTATTGATCTTTTCAAAAAACCTGCTCCTGGATTCATTGATTTTTTGAAGGGTTTTTTTGTGTCTCTATCTCCTTTAATTCTGCTCTGATTTTAGTGATTTCTTGCCTTCTGCTAGCTTTTGAATGTGTTTGCTCTTGTTTCTCTAGTTCTTTTAATTGTGATGTTAGGGTGTTGATTTTAGATCTTTCCTGCTTTCTTTGGTGGGCATTTAGTGCTATAAATTTCCCTCTACACACTGCTTTAAATGTGTCTCAGAGATTCTGGAACGTTGTGTCTTTGTCCTCATTGGTTTCAAATAATATCTTTATTTCTGCCTTCATTTCATTATTTACCCAGAAGTTGCTCAGGAGCAGGTTGTTCAGTTTCCATGTAGTTGTGCAGTTTTGAGTGAGTTTCTTAATCCTGAGTTCTAGTTTAATTGCACTGTGGTCTGAGAGACAGTTTGTTATAATTTCTGTTCTTTCACATTTGCTGAGGAGTGCTTTACTTCCAACTATGTGGTCAGTTTTGGAATAAGTGCAATGTGGTGCTGAGAAGAATGTATATTCTGTTGATTTGGGGTGGAGAGTTCTGTAGATGTCTATTAGGTTGGCTTGTTGCAAAGCTGAGTTCAAGTCCTGGATATCCTTGTTAATTTTCTGTGTCGTTGATCTGTCTAATATCGACAGTGGGGTGTTAAAGTCTCCCATTATTGTTGTGTGGGAGTCTAAGTCTCTTTGTAGGTCTCTAAGGACTTGCTTTATGAATCTGGGTGCTCCCGTATTGGGTGCATATATATTTAGGATAGTTAGTTCTTCTTGTTGAATAGATCCCTTTACCATTATGTAATGGCCTTCTTTGTCTCTTTTTATCTTTGTTGCCTTAAAGTCTGTTTTATCAGAGACTAGGGTTGCAACCCCTGCTTTTTGTTGCTTTCCATTTGCTTTGTAGATCTTCCTCCATTCCTTTATTTTGAGCCTATGTGTGTCTCTGCACGTGAGATGCGTCTCCTGAATACAGCACCCTGATGGGTCTTGACTCTTTTTCCAGTTTGCCAGTCTGTGTCTTTTAGTTGGGGCATCTAGCCCATTTACATTTAAGGTTAATATTGTTATATGTGAATTTGGTCCTGTCATTATGATGTTAGCTGGTTATTTTGCCCGTTAGTTGATGCAGTTTCTTCCTAGCATCGATGGTCTTTACAATTTGGCATGTTTTTGCAGTGGCTGGTACCGGTTGTTCCTTTCCATGATTAGTGCTTCCTTCAGGAGCTCTTGTAAGGCAGGCCTGGTGGTGACAAAATCTCTCAGCATTTGCTTGTCTGTAAAGGATTTTATTTCTCTTTCACTTACGAAGCTTAGTTTGGCTGGATATGAAATTCTGGGTTGAAAATTCTTTTCTTTAAGAATGTTGAATATTGGCCCCCACTCTCTTCTGGCTTGTAGTTTCTGCTGAGAGATCCGCTGTTAGTCTGATGGGCTTCCTGACAACTGACATTTATGGAGCACTCCCTGTACTCCAGATGCTGCTCTAAATACGTTACCTATACCGCACCAACTACCATTGTCCTCAAGTTATGATAACTTGGTGCTTTCCTCTCCACTATGAAGTTATTCATGTCATTTGGCTAGAACCTCCTGTCCTTTGATGGTGGTAGATGGTGATTTCTGAATGTCATCCCCAGGTGAGTAGTAGCCTTAAGCACTGGGTACAGGCAGAAATTTAGGAAGGCAGGTAGCAGAATGTGGAATCAAGGCAAATCTAGAATAATGTAATATTGTGTGAATATGGGGCTAAGAGGAAGGGATGTATTTCAAATAAAGGCTCTAGTTGAAGAGGTTGGGCAGATACCCAGATAGAACCAACAGATTTGGAATAGAAGGCAAGATGCATGGGATAGAATGGAAGGTAGAGTTTCAAGAAATTGTAGTCCGAGTGAAACACACAGATTGTTGCAAGCAGAACTTAATGCACTGCCAAGGCTCAGTGAGGAAATGACATCCTACTGTCCCATTTTTTTTTTTTTTTTGGGACGGAGTCCTGCTTTATCACTTGGGCTGGAGGGCAGTGGTGCGATCTTGGCTCACTGCAACCTCTGCCTCCTGGGTTCAAGTGACTCTCCTGCCTCAGCCCGGCTCCCCCATACCACACCCCCCAAGAGTAGCTGGGATTACAGGTGCACACCACCATGCCTGGCTACTTTTTGTATTTCTGTAGAGACAGTGTTTCACCATGTTGGCCAGGCTGGTCTTGAACTCCTGACCTCAGGCAATCTGCCCGCCTCAACCTCCCAAAGTGCTGGGATTACAGGTGTGAGCCACCGTGCCTGGCCCCATGAAACTTCTTGACTGTCTTCCTATCAAATAATGATATCATCTCTGTTGCCCATTGATAGTTACACTTTCCCAACTGAAGGCTTATTCATTTTCTTGATTCATTATTTAATATATAAAGCTGACTGAAGGTACAGAAACCTATGAGGTTATCAAGCTTTGGGGAATCTCTGCCCGAATGGACTGTGGCAGTGTCTAGTAAAGATTTATATTTTTCTCTTGGCTGAGCCCATGGGAAGTGGCTGCCCCCGAATGGTATTCCTTGTGATCAAAACAGCTCCTTGGCTTCTGTGGCAGTCATTTAGGTTGCACTGACTAGCTCTTTTTAAGGCAGAATAGCCTACATATTGCATCTAAATTAAATCAACTCATCCAGCAGTTTTGCTGTCAATCTAGCCTGTGGTCAGTGGGCACCATTCTCACACTGCTAAACAAAGTTTTATGTTCCCTGGAGTATGGTTATGAAAGGCAAAAGTATAGAAATAAAACTACCCAATGAAAGTACTGGTTAAGTATATCTCAAGTAGCTTCACTAATGAATGCTATATACCTTGAAAAATAATGAGATAGGATTTATAGATAGTGACTTGGAAAGACGGTTATGATCTATTGCTAAATGGGTATGTATAATGTTATCCCATTTGTGTAAAAGCATATATATGCTAATGTACAGTGATAAGATTTGTGGACAGTTACCTGCATTAGAAGTAGGTGGAGGGAAGGAGGCTTTTACTTTCCTTTAACTTTATAGTTTTCTGTACAGTTTGAATACAATTCAGAGGTATTATTTCATATATATATATATAATTCATATAAAATAAAATTCTCTCCCTATTATTTCCTAACACATTTTGTGGTGGCCGTTTTCCTGGGTCTTTCTAAACTGTTTTGCTTTGATTTACTGTGGGTGTGCTGGAGAAAGTGGGAGGTGGAGAGAGAGAGTGTGTGTGTGTGTGTCTGTGTGTGTGTTTGTGTCTATGTTTAGGAACTGGAGCAGGCTTTGAGGAATTGCACCAGAGTAGATAAAGCAGAAAGGCGATGAAGCCATTGGTCGGCATTTATCTTTGCAAGGATCTAAGATTCTTCCTTTACATCAGAACCTTTCTTTGCAGCTGTCTTCCCCTCCCCTGCCTGTAAAGTCACATGCTAATTAATAGATCTTCGTGTGTTGCCTTTTTCAACACTGTGCCCTCATCACCACTCCTAGCCCTGCCTCTTCCCTTGGTTGATCTGGCTCCTCTTACAGTAAAAATGGCTCTTAATTGCATGGAGCCCAGGAGAGTCCCGGATGCAGATGCAGTGGAACCTCCTGACATGCGTGGGCTCAGGTGGGGCATCGAGGAGGGTTCTGAGGAGCCCTCCGTAAGAACACTGGGCTTGCTTTCTGGCTTTAATTGAATATGTGGGGAAATGAGAGCACCTGCCCAGTTCTGATGGGGGCTGAGACCTGCTGCTTCTCAGACTTAAATCCACAGTGTTCTGGAAAGAGACCGTATTTTTCTTGACCTGAAACAGTCCTTTCCTTTGGGTGCCAGGTCCCTGGATACCTGTTGTTACATAGTGCTTACACGCGGTCGTGCTGTTTACAGCCCAGGAATGAGCTGTGTCATTTTATGGTTTTGCAATCTAGGAGGCAGGCCACACAGCAAATGAATACAAGCTGGGCACACTCTCTTGAAATAATTGCCATGTTGAATTACAATTTAGGTGAGGTAAAGTCACACCCAAGCTCTTTTACCAGTATGCTGTTGTCTTTGTTGTTAATAAAGCACTTAACATAGGGTGATTTTCAATGGACCAGAGTCCAAATTAACCTAGTTTCTTCTTCCATAAAAAACATGTTTTGCAGCAGGAGGCCACAAGCATGCAAGAAGTGTGTTGGAGCCACAGATTGCCAGACCTGGCTGTGGAGTTGCATTTTTCAACTAAGAAGTAGAAGGTTCAGGTGCCCTTGATGGTTAACCAGGCCCAGGTATTGGGCTGTCTTCAGAGAGGGCTGTGATGGGAGTCAGCCTGTTGCAGCACAACCAAAATATTTTTTGTTCCAGTGTACAACCAAATGTACTTTAATCTGTTCTAGTTTGTTTTCTTTTCTTTTTTTTGCCAGCGTTGGTGAGTGTACCAGAAAGTTTGGAAAACAGGTCGAAGTGGTAGAGATAAAAATCTACTGCAGTTGAATTTGTTGATAAGCCCAGGACATGCCTCAGGGATGTGCGTTATCCATTTGCTCCAATCTCTTTCCCAGCGATCCCTTAACATTTGGGGGAGCTGGAGGATAGCTGGGAGTGGGCACGCAACAGCTTGTAAGGAGGGAGAGGCCTGTGAACTGTGGACTGGACAGGGTGTCCACTCTTTGAATCCAGCCTTGGCAGTCTGCAAAAATAAATTCAAAAATGCTCTTTGTCATCTTATGCTGCATGTGGTGTTATCTGTTTAATGTCGATGAGGTTTCAGTGTTTCTTTCAATGGGGAGTGACTACAGTACATGCTCTTGAGCCATTATCTCTTTGCTTCTCCAGGCAGAAGTTTGGAGGGAATGGGCTTTGGAGTAGGACTGAGCTACCCAAAGATGTATTTGTAACCAGCAAGGTGGGCTGCCTTTGCATGCAAGGTCATTCCCTCTGTTGTCCTGGGTTCTCCTTTTAACTCTCGAAGGGCCCCTTCTCCAGGGTCATCCAGCCTCCAGGGTTCTTGTCCTATCATCCTCTGGCTGTGCCCCTTTTGGTTGCTCCTTACCAAGTCTGGCTAACCCCCAAAGGACCCCAACACTCATATTTTTTTTCTCCCTTCTTTTCACCCAGTTACATGTCCATTCACTCTACCTAGGCTTAGCTCACCTGGGAATTGTTAAAAAGCAGGTATTAGGAGACAACCAGAGTAATTCAGTGAGGGGCGTGAATGGTGGATGAATTTAACCCGCTCTGCAATTTTGGAAGAGGAACCTGTAAACCCCAATTCATCGTAATTGGTGAAATTGAGGGAGAGGAGAGGTTTTTTGTTGTTGTTTTTTAAAAAACGATTTTATTGAGGTATAATGGACATACAATAAACTGCATATATTTAAAATGTACAATTAGATAATTTTTGCACCCATTAAATCATCACCACAATGAAGGTCATGAACATATCCGTATCCCAAAATGCTTCCTCTATCCTTTTTTTTTTTTTTTTGAGAGAGAGTCTCACTCTATTGCCTCGAGTGAAGTGCAGTGGCACAACCTCGGCTCACTGCAACCTCGCCTCAGACTCCCAGGTAGCTGGGATTACAGGCAAGCACCACCAGGCCTGGCTAGTTTTTGTACATCTAGTAGAAATGGGTTTTCACCATGTTGGCTAGGCTGGTCTCTAACTCCTGGCTTCAAGTGATCCCCTTGCCTCGGCCTCCCAAAGTGCTGGGATTATAGGTGTGAGCCACTGCACCTAGCTTCACACCTCTTTTTAATCCTATCTTCTTATTCCTCCTTTTCTTTTTTAATTTTTTATGGAGAGGAGAGGTTTTCTAAATAGAGAGGCCAGTTCGGTGCTTTCTTGCTGGAGTTCCAGATAACCCGTGGATAATGCTACTGAAGTTTTTGGTCTTTCCCGAGTTGGAGTTAGAGTAGCCTCATCATCTGAGAAATACCGCCAGAGGCTTGGGATCCAGGATTCCTAGGAAGGAGACAGGGTCCTGAAGGTAGAGGACACAGCACTGGACCATCCAGGTGGCTTCCTGTCCGAAACGATCTTGTGGAGCCCAAGGGCTGAATGGTCTAGAGGGGGTGATCCCTGGCATGAGCTGGCAATCAGCACCTGGCATATCTTGGAGTTGCACCATCGGGCAACTAACTGTGGATGCCGGGAATGTCTTTCCCATCTGACGGGTTAGGTAAAGCAGTGCGTTTGAGAAATGACCTCCCTTCTCCCTGGCAGATCCTTGGCTGATGTTGAAACACAGACTGTCCTTCATATACTCACTCTACCTGTTCCTCTGCCCTAGTTTCGAAAGGTCTTTTCTTGCTCTTTTGTCTCTGCTGCTTTGGACTCTTCTCCCAGCTACAGTAAGTTGAGAGCAGGGCCACGTAACACAGGCAGGAAAGGAAGCAGGCAGGACCTCTGCTCCTTTGATCCATGTTTTTCTATTCAGCTTGCCCAGGATATTCTACCTTATTCTGCCTGTGCCTTTCTTTATGCGAACTTCTCATCTGACACAGGGCAAGAACCAGTCATCTGGAGGAACTGGCTCAGGACCAGATATATCTAGGCTTTTGATTGCTAGGTGTCCAAAAACATAGAATTTCATTGACTCCTTAATATTTTGATCCATGACATAGTATTTACCGCTTACCTGTTTTGAAGTAATGTTTGGGGAATAAAAGGCACCTTAGGGTACATGGAAACTGGAGAGAGGACATATGCTGACGTGTCAGAATGATGATTTTCTATTGAACTCCTGCCTCCAAGCATGGATAGCAGTTGTCACTATTTTATTATTTTTTAAATTTTACTTTAAGTTCTGGGATGCATGTGCAGAACGTGCAGGTTTGTTACATAGATATACATGTGCCATGGTGGTTTGCTGCCCCTATCAGCCCATCATCTAGGTTTTAAGCCCTGCATGCATTAGGTATTTGTGCTAATGCTCTCCCTCTCCTTGCCCCCAATCCCCTGACAGGCCCCGGTGTGTGATGTTCCCCCGCTGTGTTTGTATTTTCATTGTTCAACTCCCAGTTATAAGTCAGAACATGTGGTGTTTGGTTTTCTGTTCCTGTGTTAGTTTGCTGAGAATTATGGCTTCCAGCTTCATCCATGTCCCTACTAAGGACATGGATGAACTCATTCTTTTTTATGGCTGCATAGTATTCCATAGTATATATGTGCCACATTTTCTTTATCCAGTCTATCATTGATGGGCATTTGGGTTGGTTCCAAGTCTTTGCTATTGTAAATATCAGTATTATTTTTAACCCACTGTAGCAGCTGAAGCTGTGATCATCTTGTCCTGATAATTAACATTTGTACAGCACTTTTCTTTGCAGTGTGCTTTCTTGTGTAACGTTTGAGCTTTACAAGCCTGTGGCATTGGCAGGCAAGTGTCTTCCACTCTACAGTTCGTAAAACTGAGGTCACAGAGGCTGAATGACTTGCTAGTCAGGGGCGAAGCTCAGACTCAGACCCAGAGCCCGTGCTGTTTCCCTACTGCCCTTGTGCATGTGTGGCTGTGCAGATGAGTAAGAGACTCTTGTTGGAGAGGCTTGAGTCAGTCCTTTGATGCAGAAGTCTCAAAGTAGAAAAACTCATGTTTCATGGATGGCTCTGTTTATTTGATTCATCTTGTGAATTCAAAATGGAAAATACATTCATTTGGTGGGTGTATTGGTTTGCTGGGGCTGCCATTCCAAAGTACCATAAACTGGGTGGCTTAAACAACAGAAATTTGTTCTCTCACAGTTCTGGAGGCTAGAAGTCTGAGATGAAGGGTTGGTACGTGCTGAGGGCTCTGAGGGAAGGATGTTCTCCAGGCCCCCCTCCTTGGCTTGGAGGTGGCTGTCTTCTCCCTGTATCTTCATGTTGTCTTCCTGTGCATGTGTCTCTACCTAAATTTCCCCTTCTTATTGGGAAAGCAGTTGCCCTGGATTAGGGCCTACCAGAATAACCTCATTTTAACTCCATTACTTCTGTAAAGAGATTGTGTCTAAATAAGGTCACATTCTGAGGTACTGGGGCTTAGGATTCAACATACCAATTTTGGGGGGACTCAATTTAACACATAATGATAGGCATGCAGTTGATAAAATAAAAAATGTAGGCCATGGTGAGAATTTTTAACTCTATCTTAAGAGGGGTGGCGAATGCTTTCTAACTAAACGAGTAGAAAATGCTTCTTTGTCCCTTTGCAAGGTTTTTTCTTTCCCTCTGAACCCGCTAACTCCCAGCCTGGGACGCTTACATTGGGAGTCCTAAGTAGGCCTAGCTTTAACTGCCCCCGACCCCTCCATGAGCAGAGGCATCGTCTGCCCTTTGTTCTGGACTATCTTTTCAAGGATGCTTATATAATGCATGGCCTTGGGAGGTGGACATAGTGTCTCCCTCTGGCACAAAGGGCAGGCAGGATTATTGCCCATTATAAAAGATTCAGGTTCCCTAAGTTCAGGGTTTCTTCTCTGTAATGCAACCTACTGTATATGCATCATTTATTTTTCTTTGCCTTGCAATATGGAAACTGGCACTCAGAGAAATGGCATAAAAAGTGCTGATCCAGGAATCTCGTTTCTTTTGCCAGCACCCCTGAAATTGACAGGAGAACTTGTTAGCTTGTAAAGAGGGTAAAATCTCAGATGCTTTACAATTCTTGACACACTTAAAATAACTTCTGTACTGGCATTGTGGTTCAGATCTTGATCATGGGTCAATGCTTTGGCATAAGTCTATGGGTTTTAAGCTTTTTTATGTTATCTCTGGAACTCTTTTCCTTCAAATGAAATCCACCAGGGAACTAATACAATTAAAGCTTCTCTGGGTGAATGACATAGGGGTAGAAGCCTAGATTTCTCCATCTTAGGAAGCTCCCAAGACATCTTTGGAGAAGCTGCCCAATTTCAAAAACATTGTGTTGGGCTGCTAAAGGCCCCTTTAAAACTCAAATCTGATGTCTGGGAAGAATAACACATTAAATTCTTATCAGACAATGCCAGGTGCAGTGGCTCACGCCTGTAATCCCAGCACTTTGGGAGGCTAAGGCAGGAGGATTGCTTGAGCTCAGGAGTTTGAGACCAGTCTGGGCAACATAGCAAGACCTCATCTCTACTAAAAATAAAAATAAAATTAGCCAGGCATGGTGGTGTGCACCTGTAGTCCCAGCTACTCTGGAGGCTGAGGCAGGAGGATCGCTTGAGCTTTGGAGGTTGAGGCTGCACTGAGCCATGACTGCGCCACTGTACTCTAGCCTGGGTGACAGGGTGAGGCCCTGTCTCAAAGAAAAAGTTCTAATGAGACAGATTAATTATGTTTAGCAAAAAATTAAGTTACCAATTACCCATAGTTCAGCACAAACTAGTTTTTCAAAGGACTGGGCTCCAGGACTAGTAAGTTTTGATTGTAGGCTACGGAGTGGAAGCTTGTAAGAGGGAACACTGCATCGGTGGGCCCTGGGCATAGGGCAGGGCTGGAGGTAGAGGAAGGGAGTGCTAGAACTGAGAGGTGCTAAGAGTGTAGTAGATGGTAATGAAAATCACTTTTGAACTGCTTGGTTTCTGTGATCATTAGGATTCCTTCAAGCTGTCCCATGAGCTTTGGGTAGGGCCAGGCAGAGGGAGAGAGGCACCTTTCTTTCATGTGTATTTTATGTTGGGGTTCTGTTGTGAGGCATCATTTGAAAAAAATCACTATCCTGCTGAAGCAAGATTAAAAGCTCATCTTTTTTTACTCTGTTACCTGACACTGTGGTAATGAGTGTTGTAAAGTAAAAGAGATGCTTCTTCCCTAGAGCACAAGAGGAAGGTGGCTCAGCAGAAAGAGTTCCTGGGGTTTGGGCCTAACTCTAGTCCTGTCTTCTGATTCTACTGTGAATTTGCTGTGTGACCTTTGGCTGGCCACTCACCTCTCTGGGCCTGTTTTCTCATCTAACAGAAAGGATACCTCCTTCTGGAGATGTGATTTCAAAAAGTCCCCATATTTAAAGCCTGATGTACTGTGAAGAGGTGATGTAGCTTTTAACCCCAAAAAACATTAAATATTGGATTCCTATGTGTTTACATCTTAAGCTGCTAGACCTCATTCATGCCCTTCGAGCAAGACGCATGCACTGGGCCTGAAGCGGAAGTTGTGGGCATTTTTGAGAGTAAAATCGGTGGATTTGATTCCTCCTGCTACGTTTCCCTTCACATTTAGGACACACTATGACACATGGGTCAAATCTAGTTTGCTGCCTATTTATAAGTAAAATTTCATTGGAACCCAGTCATGCCCATGAGGTTACATACTGACTATGGCTGCTTTTGTGCTACAAATGATGTCTCACACAGAACCCCAACATAAAATACACATAACAAGTTTGCTGGCCTCTACTTGAGGCCACTTGGTGCTCAGTAGAGTTGGCCCAAATAACTGTGTGGATTCAATTTTTCATACAAAAAGGACACATGAACAACCTCTTTGAGGAAGACTTCTTATACCCACTGATTTATGATACTTTGGAAGAAGAGATCCTCTTTAGAAATTGAGAGAATCTTCTAGCTTTTTCATTTATGGATATAAAACATTTTTCATTTGCTGGTGATTTCTTTCTTTTGAAAAGTGGCTAAATGGTGCTCTATTATGTGGGATTAGTCTAAGTGAAAAAAATGCACTATAATTTTCAAATATATTAAAATGCATACTGTCTTGGACTAGTGCCACTCTACTATTTTCCTTTCATATTCTGGAGTTTTAATTCACAGGAAATGTTTTAATGGCTTTGTTTGAAGCCTATCACGTTGACAAAGAGGCAGGCAGATGACTGACAAGGTAAAGGTCTCAGAAGCTGGGAATGGCTTCGGAATTCAGGATCCACAAGGCAGCTTCCTAACTGGCTTGGTGAGGAGTCATTCATATGTCCATAATAGCGAGGAAAGACTGGGGTAATTATAAACAAATGTGTTAACCAGTGAGTTTCCAGACAATCCCAGGACTGCTCCAGCTTAAGTGATTATTTTGCCTGAGGCTTTTCGCATCAGGGTTTGTAAGAGTAAACCCCAACACTTGAGTGGGGGAGGCAGAATCTGTAGGCTCAGTTAAAGATTATGGGGGAGTAAAAATGGGCAGTGAGTGGGATACTAGAATTGTAAAGGAAAATGTTTGCCAGGTGCGGTGGCTCATGCCTGTAATCCCAGCACTTTGGGAGGCCAAGGTGGGAAGATCACGAGATCAGGAGTTAGAGACAAGCCTGACCAACATGGCAAAACCTCGTCTCTACTAAAAATACAAAAATTAGCCAGGCGTAGTGGTGCACGCCTGTAATCCCAGCTACTTGGGAGGCCGAGGCAGGAGAATTGCTTGAACCTGGGTGGCAGAGGTTGCAGTGAGCCGAGATCGTGCCACTCACTCCAGCCAGGGTGAGAGTGAGACTCCATCTCAAAAAAAAAAAAAAAAAAAAAGGAACATGTTTTACAAGGCTTACACTTAAGTAATAATTCTCAGCTGTTAAAGGAACCCTACTGCCATTGACAAGCACAACATACCATCCCTTTTATTAAAGGGTCAGTGTGACCAGGTTTGTTTGTAGGGACACAGTGCGCTCTAGATGTGCTTGGGGTGATTAGGGAAGTGGTTTAGTTTGTGGCTCTAAGTCTTAAAAAAAATATATAGGTAATTTGAGAAGATCCGGGGTAGGTCATGAAAATATGGAAAAATTAGAAAGTAGAAATCAAGCTATGGAAGTAGGGTGGGATGAGCAAAACCCATTGTCAAATCAGATCCACGCGGACGGTAAATTTTACGCATCATCAAGCTTTACTAATAATTTCAAAGAGGCAGGCAATTGAGAGGCTCAGATAAAGCAGACAGAGGCCTTGGGGCATTGAGGATGTCTCCCTGGGACCCCCTTTCCCTACCTAGACCTTTCCCTCTGACTCACAATACTAAATGGGTCTAAGTAAGGTGTACGGTGCAAAGCTTTTAAGTTATAAAAGAACTCCATTTGATACCCCTCATTATTTTGTTGGCTACATGACATTTTCCAGGGAGCCATGCCTCAAAGATTTTGGGTATTGCAATTCTAAGAAATCCTTTGGCCGGAGACATCCTTCTAAGGGCATTCAGTAGACAAGGTTTTTCCTCCTAGCAAGGATCATTCCTTTCATTACCTGGAGGTGCAATTGATGAGAAATTAGATTGGTTCACCTGCCTTCTTGCCTTTTTTCCTGGGATCATTCATCTCTTCTCACCAAGTCCCCTACTCCCTTTAGGTGAATGAATGGATCACAGCCCTGCTGCTTAAACTTCTTCCTCCTAGGGAGTAAAGGTAAAAAGGACTGTAATTGTTCAGTGTCAAGCAGAGATAAACAACTTGACAGCTTGCAAACAAAGGAAGAGCAAGTGTAAGTAGGGTCCATGGTGATAGGTATCCTGGAAGAATAATTAGGAAAGGGTTGACCACTACAACAAGAAGCTTCTGGGCTAAAGAATGAGAAACTGTCAGATTTCTAGGATTGTTGGTTTTTTTAAAAAAGCACATTTTAACTTTCTAATTTCTTCTCTTCCTTCCTCCCACTGTATTCCCTGCCTATCTCTGCTGAATGTTCTCCCCTACCCCCCGAGATAACCTCAACTCTGCTGGGGCTCCTGTCCTTGTCGTCACCTTGTTCTTGCTGTTGCCATGCTCCGTGTCTGCCTCCTCCCCTTTGAGGCTGGCAGAGATCCTGGAATACAGGGTCAATGCCCCACAGAAGCAACAGTGTTTACGGCTGAATACTGGGACATGCACAGGAACCTGCAAATGTATCAATAGGATTTTCAGTTTAACAAAATTCTTTTTTTTTAAATTAATTAATTAATTTAATTTTATATTATTATTATTATACTTTAAGTTTTAGGGTACACGTGCACAATGTGCAGGTTTGTTACATAGGTATACATGTGCCATGTTGGTGTGCTGCACCCATTAACTCTTCATTTAGCTTTGAAATCAGATGAGTTAATGGTCTGTGAGTTGCCATCTGAAACATAGCAAATACCTTTTAAAATGAATTTAAGTTACAATAATACTCAGACCTAGACTTTTCCATTTTTGAGTTAATTAGATGCTAGATGAGGTTTACAAAGGAAGCTTTAAAAATAATCATTCTTAGGGATTTTAAAGTTTCTGTTCTGATTATAAAAGAAGTACATGAGCATTGTGGAAAATTTGAAAAGTACAGGAGGAAAAAAGTCACTCATATGTTATTCTAGCCAAGATAATACTATCGTACTGTTTTATTGCATTTTTCTTCTGGCATTTTAAAAAGAGATATCTGTCTATCATCTATCTATCTATCTATCTATCTATCTATCTATCTATCTATCTATCATCTATCTATCTATCTATCTATCTATCTATCTATCTATCTATCTATCTATCTATCTAGATTCTTAGAACTGGAATTCTTGGGTTAAAGATTTTGCCCATTTTTATATGCTTTGATACATCCTGCCAAATAGTTTTCACAGAAAGTGACAGAAATTTTATAACTCAATTATAATACAAAATAGCCCCTTTCACTAGACCCTCTCCAGCACTGGGCAATTTCGTTTTATTTTTAATAGATAATTTGGCTAGACAACAATAGCAACACAGTGTTCATTGTCTGAGAATTTCTTTGATTGTTATAGGGTGGATATTATGTCTTAATTGATTTTTTTTTTGAATTATCTCAATGCCTTTTTCTCATTAGTGTGATTTTCTGTTCTTTTCTTTCTTTCTTTACTTTTTGGAGACAGAGTCTCACTCTGTCATCCAGGCTAGTGTGCAGTGGTGTAATGTTGGCTCACTGCAACCTCCACTTCCTGGGTTCAAGCAATTCTGGTGCCTCGGCCTCCTGAGTAGCTGGGACTACAGATGTGGGCCTCCATGCCAAGCTAATTTTTGTATTTTTAGTAGAGACAGGGTTTCACCATGTTGGCCGGGCTGGTCTTGAACTCTTGACCTCAGTGATCCACCTGCCTCTGCCTCCCAAAGTGCTCAGATTACAGGTGTGAGCCACCACGCCTGGCCTGACTTTCTATATTAACCCCTTGCTATATTTGTATCAAATGCTTTTTCTGGTATATTGCTTGCCGTTTTATTGTGATGTTTTCCCTAACTGTATAAAAGCTTCAAAATTTTACTTGTGAAGTTTATCTTTTCTGTTGTCTTGGAAGTCTTTTAAAAGTAATGAGACGTGTCTAAGTGTAGCTATCAGTTAAGTGAGATTATAGGTATGAAAACATTTTTGCAAACTGAAAGACACTATTATTTCCTTCCCGTCACATATAAAAGTTCAGATTTGTATTTAGTCAAATGTATTTATCTTTCTTTCTTGTCTTAGAGGTCTTTTCAAAGCAATGACATTTGTCTAGGTGTAGTTATCAGTTAATGAATTATGGGTATGAAAGCATTTTTGTAAACTGAAAGACACGCTTCAAATAAAGGACTAAAAGGGGGATGAATCTTCACCTCCCCTATCACTTGGAGAGGGCCTGCAATTCTGAAGGATCCACACAAGAGTGTTTTCTGATGGTATTAGGCTAAAAAGACATTCCTTTGCAAGTTTTGCCATACTTTAAAACTAAACGATTGAGTATAATGTTGTGTGGATCAGCACTGCCCAATAAAAATACAATGCAAGCCATATAAGTTATTTTAAATTTTCTAGTAGCCACATTAAAAAAGTAAAAATAAATAGGTGAAATTAAATTTAATAGTCTCATTTAATCAGTTATATAACAAAATTATCTTTCAACATGTAATCAATATAAAAACTCCATTTTTTGTTTGTTTGTTTTCTTTGAGATGGGATCTCACTCTACCACCCAGGCTGGAGTACAGTGGCATGATCATGATCTCGGCTCGCCTCAATATCCGCCTCCCAGGCTCAAGCCATCCTCACACCTCAGCCTCCTGAGTAGCTTGGACTACAGTATTTTTGGTAGAGGCGGGGTTTTCACCATGTTGCCCAGGCTGGTCTTGAACTGAGATCAAGTGATCCATCCGCCTCGGCCTCCCAAAGTGCTGGGATTACAGGTGCAAGCCACGTCGCCTGGCCAATATAAAAACTCTTAATGAGAGATTGTACGTTCTTTTTTTTTCCTTTTGAGACAGGGTATCGCTCTGTCACCCAGACTGGAGTGCAGTGGCATGATCACAGCTCACTGCAGCCTTGACCTCCCAGGATCAAGCAATCCTCCTATCTCAGCCACCTGAGAAGCTGGGGCTACAGCTGTGTGCCACTATGCCTGGCTAATTTTTGTATGTTTTGTAGAGACAAAGTTTTGCCACGTTTGCTAGGCTGGTCTCGAACTCCTGGACTCAAGCAATCCATCTGCTTTGGCCTCCCAAATTGCTGGGATTACAGGCGTGAGCCACCATGCTTGGCCCTTTTTTCTCCAGTCTTCAAAAATCTGATGTGTGTTTTACCCTTACAGCCCATCTCAGTTTGGACCAGGTACATTGAGGTGTTCAGTAGCCATGTGTGGCTACTGGCTGCTGTATTGGACAGCACAGGTCTGGATGTGGAGGGATAGCAAGATCTTTGAGATGTTTTCTCTACTCTGGATTCAGAGTTCAATCTAAATTTGGGTCACTACTTTGAAGAAGTGGCCTTTCTCAATGGTACATGCTTAAACTAATTGAACGAATTGGCAATTTCTGCCTTGTTAGAAATGTAAGTCTTCTTTTTCTATCCAAGAGCAGGAATTTAGTCATATTATCCTTTGTCTTTGCTGTAACTAATTATCTTTGTTCCTTGCAGAGCCCCAGAACTCGGAGGTGGTTCCAACTAGTTGATTAGGAATAACAATATCGCATGGAAAATGGCAAGCCCCAGCCCTCCCCTGACAGCACTAGCAAAATCTCATACTGAGTTTTGCTCTTTTAACCGTAAACTGTACATGAGGTGGGAGTCCCCAAATTAGACAAAACTAGCTCGAATCTTATTGCTTAGTGGCCCCTTCCCGTGGCTTTGCAGACACACTTGGGCAGCAGGAGCTGTGAGCTCTCCCTTGGCTTAATCTGGTTAAAACCAGGATAAAGAATTAGGTCAGGGGCCTCTGGCTGCAGAGCAGTCTGTTTCCAGAACTCAAGTGGAGCCGTGGAATAAAAATAAATAGAATTGTAAAAGCATTACTCAGCCTTCACATTTGACCGGTTCTAGGTCAAAACTCTAGCTCGGATTCAGAGTCAAAACAGTTGAGCATTGCAAAGAGTGGTGGGACTGCATTAGTAACCAGGCTATGGATGTGCCTTTCTAAGGTGCTCTAAGCAGTAACTCCAAGGTGTGATTTGGGGTTTGAGGCTCCGCATGGTATATAGAGATGAACTGCCCCCAAATTTCACTTTATTAATCTTTTAAGTATCAGAGCATCTGGGGTGGGGCCTTAGGGCCTGGTGATGGGAGCAGCAGGTGGTCCTAGGCCTGGGAGCATCGTGAACTTCACTAAGACCCAGTTTTTCCTGGGATTCAGTGAAAGGGCAAGTAGATAGCTCTGGGTCAAAAAGGAGGAGAGGCTGGGTGCGGTGGCTTATGCCTGTAATCCCAGCACTTTGGGGGGCCGAGGCAGGCAGATCATTTGAGGTCAGGAGTTCAAGACCAGCCTGGCCAACATGATGAATCCCCATCTCTATTATAAAATACAAAAATTAGACGGGCATGGTGGTGGGCACCTATAATCTCAGCTACTAGGGAGGCTGAGGCAGGAGAATTGCTTGAACCCAGGAGACGGACGTTGCGGTGAGCCAACATTGCGCCACTGCACTCCAGCCTGGGTGACAGAGCAAGACACTGTCTCAAAAAAAAAAAAAAAAAGGAGACCTGCATGTGAATCTGATACCTAGAAGCTAGTTCTCATCTCACTGAATTGGTAGGTCTCATGAGGCATGGAGAGAGATACCTACATCCGAGTTTGACCTGCCCAGCCAAAAAGGCTCATTTTCATCAGCTCTGGTTACCAACAAACAAACCTTTCTTAAAGGGAGTGCTCCAGGGTGGTGGGACATCCAAGCTAAAGCATAAAGCCAACCATTGTTGGGAGTTATTGAGGGCCCCTCTAAGTCCTGAAGGTGCCAGACCGCTGGGCACAGGCCCCTCCTGGCCTCCACCCCCTGCCAACCGCTACTCCAAGGTTAGTCCAGTCTTTTGCCTATCTGCTAAGTCACTGTGTTTCTTTGCTGTGTCATTTGATCCTTTTCCATTTGGGCTGAGGTGAGGGCAGTTAATGAGTGCACCAGCTGTCTAGGAACAGTGAAATACAATCTTATCTTTTTCGCTTTCACACCATGCCTGGTAGATGCAGAGAGTCAGCTTTTGTAGTGCTGGAAGAGGGTGCCCTCCTTGACACCGTCCAGGCCCAGGTGTTTTTTAAATTTTTTAAATTTTTTTATTTTTTTGAGACAGAGTCTCGCTCTGTCACCCAGGCTGGAGCGCAGTGGCGCCATCTCGGCTCACTGCAAGCTCCACCTCCCGGGTTCACGCCATTCTCCTGCCTCAGCCTCCCAAGTAGGTGGGACTACAGGTGCCCACCACCACGCCTGGCTAATTTTTGTATTTTTAGTAGAGATGGGGTTTCACCATGTTAGCCAGGATGGTCTCGATCTCCTGACCTTGTGATCTGCCTGCCTCGGCCTCCCAAAGTGCTGGGATTACAGGCGTGAGCCACCACACCTGACCCAAATATCTTAATTATATAAACCTGCCTTGTTCAGAATTCACATGGATTATAGCCCAAGTGGCTTTTTCCAATAAAATTTAGTGCAGCTTTCTATCTTCACAATAGGCACTTGAGCACAGCCAGAACTTGGCTTTTACATGCATCGTCATGTGCAGTGCAGTTCAGCAGCCCCACTGCAGGACCTGCTGTGTACAAAGCACTGGGTAGGACCTGGGCAAATCCCAGTTCTTGTGGTCAGGTAGCCTATACTCTGGTAATAAAGGAGACATTATAGATACCTATGGTATAAGAGTATCTTGGCTGGGTGCGGTGGCTCATGCCTATAATCCCAGCACTTTGGGAGGCTGAGGCGGGCAGATCATGAGGTCAGGAGTTTGAGACCATCCTGGCTAAGATGGTGAAACCACATCTCTACTAAAAATACAAAAAATTAGCCGAGCGTGGTGGCATGCACCTGTAGTCCCAACTACTCGGGAGGCTAAGGAAGGAGAATGGCGTGAACCCAGGAGACAGAGCTTGCAGTGAGCCGAGATTGCGCCACTGCACTCCAGCCTGGGCAATAGAGTGAGACTCCGTCTCAAAAAAAGAAAAAAAAAGAAAAAAGGAAGTATCTATACAGTTAGTAACTCTACAAAAATTTTCATAAAGGAACTGAGGAAGTTCAAAGGAAGCAGCAGTTTACTTTCAATTGGTAAGAACGGCAGAGACTTCTCTCAGAGGTGGTGGCATTTGAGCTGAGCCTTGAAGGGTGAGTAGGATTTAGATCACAGAATAAGGAGGCCATGAATGAACATGGTCGAGGCATGCAGGTTCAAGGTGTGCTGGAGGATAGAGTGATGGTCCCAAGTGTCAGAGGCAGACTGTGTGTGGAGGGCTGTCATTGGGAACAAGACCAGAAAGGTCAGATCATGGCTAACCTTCTTGGGATTGAAACTTTGTTCAGTAAGCGGTATGGAACAACTGAAGTTTTCAGGGAGGGAAGTGACCCAATCTCATCTTTGGAAGACAGCAGGTTGGGAGGAGATTGGAGAATTTAGCTTCTGGAAGCAGAGGAACCAGTTTCTGCAGGCATTCAGGCCAATTAAGGCAGAAAAGAGTAAGAAACTTGTGCAGAGGGAAAATCAACAAGCTGAGGTGGCTGGCTTAGATTTGGAAGATGGGATTAAGGGAGTGAGCAGCAGTTGACACAGTTGGGAACATAAAGTGGAAGGGTGACTTGAGGGAGGATGGTGAAGTCTGACTGGGCTCATCCACATGTGAGCAGCCCGTCCACTTGGACACATCCAGCAGAAAGGTGGAAATTGAGACCTGGAGCCAAGGCTTGGGGTGAGGACTAAAGTAAGAGACTTAGGAGTCACTAGAGAGAAGTAACGACAAGAGAAATTGAGGCATTAGGGGAAATTATCTAGGGAGGTAGGGGTGGGAAGAAGACCTAAGACAGAGCCTTAGGAAAGGACTGCAAAGGAAGAGATGAAGGAAGAGGAACCAGCAGAGGGAAGAGAGCTGAGAGTGAGGGGGATCAGCTAGAGGATGTGCTTTAGAGGCAGCAGATCCCAAATCCCAGAGCTCCTCTTGACTTAGACTCTAGGCAGGATACTGTCACTTTCCTCCCCAAAATAGGGATACTAATACCCCCCTCACAGGGTGGTGGGGGACTTACTACCCATGGCACTCAGTGGGCACTTAATAAATGCTCATCTCCTTTCCCTTTCCCATAGAAACCTAGAAAGGCATGTTAAGAAGGGTATGGCCATCAGGATTAAATGCTTTAGAGGCAGCGAGGGTCTTTGGAAAGGACTATAAGACTCCCCTAAATCAGGTCACTAGTGGGATGGGGAGGAAGTATTAATACCTTAGCCCTTTCCATAGAGAGCAGGCCTGAAGAAGGCAGATTGCTGGGGGCTGGTGATCAGGAGGAAGTGAGAAGAGCAATGGAGGCTCCCAGTCTAAGCCATTTGGCAGTGAAGGGAGGGATGCAGAATGGACTGGAGCTTGAGGAGGTCAAGGAGTTCATTAAGGGCAGGGCGCCGTGGCTGCTTGCATCAGTGCAGCCAGCTGTCCTATGAAGAGAAGTGAGCTCGTTTCTTGCAGAATCCTTTTTCTCTTGGGTTTGGCAAATACAGTCAAACATTTGGGTGTTTGTTAAAATGTGCAGCTAATTAACTCTGGGAGGAAGAAGCCCATCATGTGAGTGAGTGAAACTGGTTTGCTGCACGAACTCTGAAGAGGACTTGGCTGGGTTCTGAATCAGGAGTTCTTTTAAAGCTGTAATCTCACAAGCTTGGGGGAAGAAGGGTGCATGCTGTCCAGGGAGGTTTCCAAGGAGGGGCTTCCTTGTGAGATGAGAGCTGGGGGAAGGAAGTGGGAAGAGCCGAGGAGGTACCTTAGGTAAGTCTTCCTGGGGATTTCTCAGTCCAGAAGCCTGAAACCTCCTTTCAGAAAAGTATCAGGGTGTCTCACAGCCCTCCCTGCTGCAGACAAGCACAGCTCAGCCCCAAATATTTACCTTCTCTCCTCAGTCCTTAGAATCTCAGACCTCTGCGGCTCCTGCCCGCCTCCTCTCTTTCTTCCTCTTGAGGGGAATGGTTTACCTTCATCAAACTCCTTGAGAGATGAAGTGGGGATAAAGTGGAGAGGAGATTGTGCAGGAGGGAGGGATGGGAAAAGTAGGAGGGGCTGGAGTGTCCTGCCGCTGGCTCTGAGGAGGAAGAGGAGTGCCGGAGTCCCCAGAGGAAGCACCAGGGCGCTGTGTCCTGTGAATCCACCCTTCGGAAAAAGGACATCCTTGGGTTTGGCAGCATCCTTTGCTGGATGCGGGGAATCCTCTGCCTCTAGAAAAGTTCTGTTTTCTCCCCAGATTTCAATTGTGTTTTCCTAGTTCCTCCTCAGGCATAGCTGATGTGGCTTCAGGTTGGTGTTTTCTTGAATCAGTTGCTTTTTCTCTATTTTTTCTGCTTTTTTTCCTTCCTTCCTCCCTTGCCCACCCTCTCCAGTCCTGTTCTAACAGGCAGTGTGGATGGTGGCTCAATGTGTCAGCCGCACAACCAGACTGTCTGGGTTTCAAATCCCAGCTTGTCACTTAACTGCTGTGTGTGCTTGGGGGAGTTACTTCAGTCTCAGTTTCCACATCTTAAGATGGATTATAAGGGTATCCGTCTCATAGGGTAACACAGCCCTCCCCAACTGGAACACTGAAGTATAATTTCTATACTTTATACAGAAATACACTATATGATTTTTAGACCATGTATGGTGGCTCATGCCTGTAATCCCAACACTTTGGGAGGCCAAGGCGGGAGGATCACTTGAGCCCAGGAGTTTGAGACTAGCCTGGGTAACATAGTGAGACCTCATCTCTACAAAAAATAAACAAAATTAGCTGGACATGGTGGTGCACACCTGTAGTCCCAACAACTCGGGAGGCTGAAGCAGGAGGATTGCTTGAGTTTGGGAGGTGGAGGCTGCAGTGAGCCATGATCATGCCACTGCACTCCAGCCTGGGCAACAGAGTGAGATACTATCTCAAAAACAACAACAAACAACACCAAAAGAAATGTACTATAAAATTTTTAATTTCTAGAAATTTAATTTCTATAGGCTCTTTCAATATAATATATTATTTTCTGTATCACCTGACAAAACCCAAAAAGGATTTAAAGGCATCTGCAAGAAAGGGCAGGTAGAGGATTGATAGATTAGATAGGTAGGTAGGTAGGTAGGTAGATGTAATATTTACAGAGTATTTACTATTTTCTAGGTACCACTCTTATCTCTACATATATTAACTCAGTTAATCCTCAGGAATGCCACATTTTGGGTAGATTCGGAACATTTGGTTTATCCAAGCCCTCAGCCTTTCTTTCACATGAACTGCTGTGTAGGCCAATCCCTGGATCTGCTGCTTTGGCTGTGTTGATTTTTTTCAACCTAAAAGTAGGGTGTATTTTTATTTATTCCTAATAAATTTTGGCCTTTAGATTGTACCTCACAGGCTTTATTTGTTATACGTTTGATGTTATGATTCTATGTACTAGTAATCCTTTTTACTTTTGTGATCTTTGACTTCATTGAATCGCTGATAAAAATCAGCTCCAAAATTGAGCCCCATGGTGCATTACTGGAGACCTTTCTCCAGACTGACATCAACAGTTCTGTGTACTCTTCAGTAGCGGCAGAACTATCCTAGTCTGCATTATCTATTTCACATTTCTCTGTGAAAGACAAACATGAGAGGATTTCTTAGATGCTGTTGATAATCCAGATTCCCACCGTGTATTATATGTCTTTCTCCACCTTATCTGATATTTCCTACTACCTGCAAAATGAAAGAAAACTAAACTGGAGAAGCAGTCAATACATTTTTTCTATCTTTTAGATAATCCCTCTTCATTTTAAGTAGCAGCAGCATAAGATGATGTCAATTGGTGAAAACTGAAAGGAAAGAGACAACAGTCATCCTATTCAAAAGAATTCATTTTACCAAGAAGCTGCCACTTCCAAGTGAAATTATTTAACTACTCTAATTTTTAGTCTGTGATTTAGATGTATTTAATTTTTGTAATGCAGTGTTGTCATCGTCCCAGCAGTGTGGCATATTCTTTTAGTTTGTTGTTTGAGTTGAAATGAAAATTCCCAAAGGGTTGTATATGGTGCGTGAATCCACGTGGGAGCTTAATGCTTTTCAACAGTGATATTGGAAAGAATGACTAGGAAGTGAAAAATCTTAAGGAATGTTCAAGTTTTAAGGGACATGCAGGAAAATATTGTAATATGGGGGGACATTTTCTATAAAACAAATATGTTTATTATTCCATTTCTGTCTATACTAAATGGTAAAAAAGTCAAAGAAAGAGCCCAGATCTTACATTTTTGATACAGGCTGATTGCTAAAACATACTATTAAATGAAAAGTGCAAGTTATAATATGCTACTGTTTATGGGTAAAATGCTGATAAAATTGGTAACATTAATTACCTGTGGAGAGAACACTAGTGACTGGGGGACAGAGCCTTTAGTATTTTTTGAATCATATAAATATATTACCTTAACAAATAATGAATGTGGCCAGGTGCAGTGGCTCATGCCTGTAATCCCAGCACTTTGGGAGGCCAAGGTGGGCGGATCACCTGAGGTCAGGAGTTTGAGACCAGCCTGACCAACATGATGAAACCTCATCTCTACTAAAAATACAAAATTAGCTGGGTACTATGGTGCATGCCTGTAATCCCAGCTACTCAGGAGGCTGAGGCAGGAGAATTGCTTGAACCCCGGAGGCGGAGGTTACAGTGAGCAGAGATCGTGCCATTGCACCCCAGCCTGGCCAACAGGAGCGAAACTCCTTCTCTAAAAAAATAAAATAAAATAGTGAATGCATAAGAAAAAAGAAGCATAATTTGAGGAAATAACAATAGTCATTGTTTTCTGTTTCTTCTTTTTTATAGAGTCTGTGGGCTTTGGAATTTGATGCACTTAGATTTGAGTTCTGGCTTAGCTGCTGTTTGCGGTTGGGCGTGGGGCAAGTTACATAACTTCACCAGAGCGTCATCTATAACATTTGAGCAATACTCTTCTGGTTGTTTTTGTGTGTGTGTGTGTGTGAATGTGTGTGTGTGTGTGTGTGCGCACACAGATCAAATACAATAAGGATCATTTTAGTCTGAGTATGAACATCTTCCTCTGAAGATGGTTTTTCACCATCCAAGAGAGACAAAAGACAAGGTCATCTTAATGGTTGGTCTTCAGATGGTGAATAGATTTTAGCTCAAAGTTTTTAATCAAAAGTGAACTTTGAACTGGTTATTAGATCCAGCCAGAAGGATTCAACCTGCCTTCATAAGAGAGTTGAATGGTTAAGCCAATCATAGTTAGACCCTTCTTGCTTGGATCTTTGGAAGAAATTAGCCAATTAGATGTAAGCCACCTCTTTCCTTTGTTATAGCAACATCTCATGAGAGTCAGAGGCTTTGCTCTGCTGGACAGAATTCACAGGAGGCACCATAAAGTAAGCCCTGGCTACAGACAAGGGCTGCTGTTATATCTGTGTCATTCCGTAAGACACTTTTGGGACAGAAAGATTGGGATCTAGGCAGAGCCATTAACACTGCATCTGCTGTAAGCCCTATCTATTCCTTGCTAGATAAATCTATGCACTGAAAATTTTTCCTGGGGGCGAGGGTGGGAAAATAGGAAACTAACATTTTGTGTGGTATCTATATTGTCCTTTAAATACTCAATGAGTGGGCTTTACAACATGAATGTTTCCAATGCAAGGGCCAGAAAAAGAGCTCCAGTTGTCTAAACCCAAATGGAATTGGATAAGATAACAGAGAGTTCCTGAAGTAGGTCTGACTTCAGATGAGAATTGACCCGGAGGCTCAGGATATCCATAGGCTCTGTATCTCTGTGATTCTTTCAACTGCGTTCTCTGAGTGTTACTTCTTGCTTAATCTAGCTCTTCTCAGGCTAGTCAAAGTGATGAGAGCATTTCCAGATTTTGCACCTTCATATCACATTGTGGAGGAGAAGAGAAAACACCATTCCTGATTGCTCCAGAAGCTTCACGGATTTCGCTGCCTCTCTTTTGGCTTGAGTTGGGTTATGTGCCCATCCCTGAAACAGTAGGTTATGCTAGTTGGCTTAGGTCACTGGATCGCAAACCTGGAACCCCTTCAAGGGATTCTGATGTCATTGGTCTGAGAAGTGAATCGCATGCATGGCTATTTTAAAACACTCCCTGGATGATTCTAATATACAGCCAAAAATGAGTTTATTGGCATAAGCCAATTAGTGTCTGCTCTGAGAGCTAAGACTATAACTGTTCTGCAAGGGAAAGTCTGAGTGTACTTAATAGATTGATGGGAGAAGGGGATAACAGATGTTGGCAAAGAAAATATCATATTACATGTGGCAAACATTTTAGCTGCCCCGGTGCTCATGCCCTTTCTTTCTTCCTTGCCATCAGAATCCAGCTTTTGTTTGGGGCAGCAAGGTGCCAACCTTAAGGGATGAATCGTGGTTGGTCCAAAGTGCTATTGATAATCTGCTTCCTCACTTTTCCAGCCTCCTTTGCAATGAGATAGGAGAGAGAGAGGGGGAGAGAGAGAGAGAGAGAGAGCACATGTGTGCACAGAGGAAAAGCTAAGTTACTCTTTGTTCATAGAGGGAGTACAAGGAAGGTTAAAGTTAACACATGAGAAATTGGAAGTATAAGCCTATTCTTGGAGTTATGGAAGTAGCTATCAGAAAAAGAAGAAGAGGAAATGTTCAACAATAGCTATCTCTGAGGAATTAGACTGGAAGAAGAGGATTAAATGAAAAATGAAAACCTCTAGTTTTCATTTTGTATCTTTCTGTCCTCTTTGATATTTTATTTCTATGTGATTATATTATTTTTATAATTAAAAATAAATTGATCTCTTTTGAAGTTGTTCCTAAGAGTTTAAGATGATTTTTTTTTTTTTTTTTTTTTTTGGACGGAGCGCTCCGTTTTCGCCCAGGCTGGAGTGCAGTGGCGCAATCTCGGCTCACTGCAAGCTCCGCCTCCTGGGTTCACGCCATTCTCCTGCCTCAGCCTCTCCGAGTAGCTGGGACTACAGGCACCCGCCACCACGCCCGGCTAATTTTTTTGTATTTTTAGTAGAGACGGGGTTTCACCGTGGTCTTGATCTCCTGACCTCGTGATCCGCCCGCCTCGGCCTCCCAGAGTGCTGGGATTACAAGCGTGAGCCACCGCGCCCGGCCAAGATGATTTAAAATATATGTAAGTTATTGTTAGAATATATTTCTTTAAGCGTATAAGTCACCTTTTTTATAAGAAATAAAAAGTACTTTTAAACAATCCCATTTATCTACAAACTCAGTAATACAGATGAGAATCAAACGCTGTGTTTTAATTTTAAAATATTTAATTGACAAGTGAAAATTATATATATTCAAGATATACAACATGATGCTTTGATATACATATACATTGTGTGGTGATTGCCGCAGTCAAATTAATTAACACATGCATTACCACTCATAGCTACCATCTGTGTGTGTGTGCACGTGCATGTGTGCAGTAAGGACAATTAAAATCATATTGAATTCCAAGTAAACAATACAGTATTATTAACTATAGTGACCATATATACACTATGGGGATGTATATCTGTACCCCCATGTTCATTGCAGCATGATTCACAATAGCCAAGATATGGAAACAACTTAAGTGTTTATGGATGAATGAATGGATAAAGATAATTTGGTAAATATATCACAATGGAATACTATTCAGCCTTAACAAAGAAGGAAATCCTGCCACTTGTGACAACATGGATGAACCTAGAGGTCATTGTGCTAAGTGAAATAAGCCAAGCACAGAAAGACAATTACTGCATGATCTCACTTATATGTGGAATCTAAAAAAGTCAAACCCGTAGAAGCAGAGTAGAACAGTCATTGCCAGGGGATAGAGGGTAGGGGAAATGGGGAAATGCTGGTCAAAGAATCAAATGTTGTTTTAGTTTTATGCATGAGAAAGTGATCTGAGGAGCTTAAATCAGGACTCAAGGTCAAGGTCAGCTCCTGGGGATCTAAAGCTGGAGGAGAATTAGCCATTGATGGTGGCAGGACATTGAGTTCTTTCTGCCTTTCATCTTGTTGCCTCAACCTTCTTATCTAGCATCCCTAATCTGATTTGGCCAACAACTGATGAGGAAAAAAACCCCAAGAATTCAGCTATAAACATCTTCAGTTATTGATTCCAATTATGTTTTTCAGTTTGACTTGTTCTCAGGTGTCTTATGAAATTAGCTCAGTATGTTTTCTTTTGCTACACCTTTGCTAATTGAGCCATTGTTAAAGTTCAGGGCCATGGCATCACATTGACCACAATATATTATTTCAGAAATTAAGGAGAAACAAATAAAATATTATTTTAGAAAATAAGACTTTAACTTTTGATGTCTGGTAGAATTGCATTGAAGTCACTTGGGAAGAATATGTAATTGACCTTTAACTGTTATTTTCAAATTATTTGTTTCAAGCTTAAAAAATCATTACAATTTAAAAATTGGAGAGGGACATCAGAAGACTTGCTCTAATGCCAGGGAGTAGGGGAGTTAGTTTCTTTAGTTGTGGAGAGATGTAAGTGGATAAAATTTTTTGCATTACTATTTTTCATTTGCTGCATTTCAATCTGTATTAGCTTGTTCTCACACTGCTATAAAGAACCACCTGAGACTGGGTAATTTATGAAGAAAAGAGGTTTAATTGACTCACAGTTCCACAGGCTGTACAGGAAGCATGGCTGAGAGGCCTCAGGAAACTTACACTCATGGCGAAAGGGTGAAGGGGAAGCAAGCACCTTTTCACACGGTGGCAGGAGAGAGAGAGAGAGAGAGAAAGAGAGAGAGAGAGAGGGAGAGAAAGAAGGGGGAAGCGCTACACGCTTTCAAACAACCAGATCTTGTGAAAACTCTATCACGAGACAGCACTGGGGGATGGTGCTAAACCACCTCCATGATCCAGTCACCTCCTACCAGGCCCCTCCTTCAACACATGGGGATTACAATTCGATATGAGATTTGGGTGGGGACACAGACCCAAACCATATCAAGATCCAATTCTTTGGAGTCACATGTTTAAGAGGAATCTAGATTCTCCTCTTACGAATTATTTAATCAAGTGCCTATTCTTAGTTAAAACCCTACCAATGCTTCTACTGGTTTTAGAGCTTTAAATTTTGCATAAAATTTCGAGATACTTTCATGTATAATTATTCATGACTATTCTGTCAAAAGAAGATAGTAATAGTATGGAAGTATGACATCCGTAGTTTCATTCCACTAATTTTAACAAGCACCTGTCATGTGCAAGCTGTCCCCAAACCATGGTAGAGGAAGGTGGGATCCAAAGATGCATCAACTATGGATCCATCCTTAGCAGATCTTTAATCTCATATTGATTATTAGTTATGTGTTGCTTCTCCATGAAATGTTTTATCAGAGTAACAGACACTGAAACTGAATGAATGCGTATAACACTCATTGTAGATATTTAGGAATAGCAAAATGACTAACAGATGGACAGCAGGAAGGGAAGGATGTTTTAAAAGTCAAAGCCTGGATGATCCAATGATGAATGAGTCTCTGAAAAACAGAGATTTGGCTGCACTTACAACAAGGCCTAAGACATCAGCCTAAGGAGCTAAAAGAAAAATTGATAGAGACCTTTAATTGCAAGTTGGCGAAGCCACCTAGTGGTTTGTTTCATAAGTTAAAGTTGTGTGAACATATGAGGCCACTCATCCGTGGATTGATTGAGTTGGTCTCTAATCAAGTGTGACTAAGAATCTGGTCACTTTTCATGAAGTCCAGAAAGCAGGGCCATTTTCACTGAGAATAAGCACAGTGTAGCTCTGCCTAATATTTCGTTTATTTTATTGCCATCTTTTTATCTAAAAGGAGTTGAGGCAACTTACATGAAAGTGTAGTGAGATAAGATAAACTAGAATAAGACAGGAAAGAAAGAGGAAAATATGAATAAAGACACAAAAAGTAGCCAGAAATTGAAGTAATTCAAAAATGCTCTTGAAATACTGTGTGTGTGTGTGTGTGTGTGTGTGTGTATATATATATATACGTTATATATATATATATATTTTTTTTTTTTTTCCTGAAAGGACTTGAAATTTTCAGGCACAAGTGGAAACAGATCAGTTATAAAATTTACAACATCCAGAAAGATGAAATAATTTTTAGGAAAGATAAACCATCTGATACTTAGAGCAGAGAAATTTTTCTTGTGGAGGTCCTCACAAATTGCATACTGCATAATGTAATGTATCATGTCCTCCGTGCTCATAGTAGAAATAATTCTGAGTCCTGGAGGATTTTTTTTTTTTTTGAGACAGAGTCTTGCTCTGTTGCCCAGGCTGGAGTGCAGTGGCGTGATCTCGGCTCACTGCAACCTCTGCCTCCCAGGTTCAAGCAATTCTCCTGCCTCAGCCTCCCGAGTAGCTGGGACCACAGGCGCACACCACCACGCCCGGCAATTTTTTTGTATTTTTCGTAGAGGTGGGGTTTCACCATGTTGACTAGGCTGGTCTCGAACTCCTGACCTCAAGTGATCCACCCGCCTCAGCCTCCCAAAGTGCTGGGATTATAGGCATAAGCCACCACGCCTGGCCCTCTTTTTTTTTTTTTTTTTTAAGACAGAGTCTCACTCTTGCCCAGGCTGAAGTGCAGTGGTGCGATCTCGACGCACTACTGCAACCTCTGCCTCCTAAATTGAAGCGATTCTCCTGCCTCGGCCTCCTGAGTAGCTAGGATTACAGGTGTGCACCACCACCTCCAGCTAATTTTTGTAATATTATTATTATTATTATTACTTTTAGTAGGGACAGGGTTTTGCCATGTTGGCCAGGCTGGTATCAAACTCCTGACCTCAAGTGATCTGCTCACCTCTGTGTCGCAAAATGCTGGGATTAGAGGTGTGAGCCAGCATCCTTGACCTAGGATTGTTTCTTAATTGTGCTACACTGATTTGGAGAAGCATGTGGACCAACCTCCATTTTAAGGGCTTGTATTAACTCATTTGATCCTCACAATAAGCCAATGAGGTAGGTAGGTAGTTTTATTATCCCCATATTGCAGATGAGGCAATTGAGGAGCAGCGAGGTTAAGAACTTCCCTGAAGTCAGGCTGTCAGTAAATAACAGCTGGCATTCAAACCCAGACACTCAGGCTTAGCACCCACAGTATTTTCCAATATGCTATACTGAGTGGCCAAGTAAGTATAATAAGGCCCATCCAATGAAGACAGCAGTACTTGAGTTTTTTCCCCTACAACTTTATATAGTCTGTGGGGGATTAGATAGGTATGCATTAACATGATGCTGAAGATACGGCCAGGGTTGCATATTTCTTATACGACTTAGTTAACTTTGCCCTCTTCCAAGGTCACAGACTTTGTCCCTGACCCCAATCACCATGCACATGTGCTCATGCACGTTCAACATGCCTTTGGTAAAATAAAAGAGGACCAGGCGAAAGTGTTCAAACTTGCCGCTTCTTGACTTCTAGAAAATAGCTGAAAGCCCATGCCCTGCTGATGGCATATCCTCAGATTCAAGATCTAAAATGCAGTTGTAACAAAACACAATTTGTTTTGCTAGCTTTTCTTTTTCCAAGTGGTATCTATAAACATTTGCGAATGGCAGCTAAATTGTTTTTTCTTAACCAGTCATGAGTTGATGAGCAATCAACAAGGCAAGCCTTGAACAGAACTTAGTAGAGAAATAATGGCATCATTGAAACATTTTCAGTTAAAGGAGTCAAAATATCATATAACTTGAGTCCTAAATTGAACATTTAGAATGATGTTCTTTTGGGCTGTGCATTAGGATAGCTGTGTGGTTAATGTCTTTGCTAAGAAATAGTAAAAGGTATACTCTAAAAAATGACTGCTCCATAGTGACAAGGCTTCTTAAACACAAATTTCTATGACATTTTAAAGGCACACTTACCTCAATAAAGATCCTAATGCTTCTAAAAGATTCAAGTTCTATATTGGAACAACATGATGGCCTCCTATACATAGGACTGATAAAGAACTTTAATCGTTGATAAAGTTGAATTTGTGACAGATTCATCGTATCAAAGGAAAATGAATAAAAAAGAATGTTGCTGAGATATGGTGAAGGAAGCATTGCCCAGGAATCAAGAAACTTGGGATTTTCAGGTCTACTTTATTCTGACTACAAAGGGAGACATAGATTTTTTTGTGTGTGTCAGTTTCTTATGAACTTTGGAGCCGGACTTGGGTTCAAATATCTATTCTGATACCTATTGGCTGATGACATTGGATTAGCCAAGGAAGCTCTCTGGGCCTCAGTTACTGTATCTATAAAATGGCTTTAATAACATAGATTTTATTAGGTGCTCACTGTGTGCAGATATTGTGCTTTCTGTATGCCATCAATCTTTATAACATTCTTAAATGGAATATTTATCATTGTTAACTCCACTTTACAGGTGAGATCACTAAGTTGAGAGAATATGTAATATGAAGAGTTTTAGTAAGATAATTTATGCAAGGTGCCATATCACCTGGTGCAGAGCAGATTCTCCAGCAGTGGAAGCTGATACTATTCATATCAACTTTATCTCATCCATTTCCTTCTCTTCTTTTAGGCATGCTTTGAAGATTAATAAAAGAGAAGAGCCATGTGTTTAGGCAACATGAAGTTTGGGAATGAGATAGAGGTTTAAGCCAAGGGGTATAAATAAAACTAAACTTTTATTTTCCTACAGGAGTGGCAGAAACTCAACTATGATATCCATACCCTGCGGCAGGTTCGAAGGGAAGTAAGAAACAGATGGAAGCGCATCTTAGAAGATTTAGGTAAATCTGAAAGAGATTGTGAAATGGTA
This sequence comes from Hylobates moloch, assembly GCF_009828535.3. NCBI lineage: Eukaryota > Metazoa > Chordata > Mammalia > Primates > Hylobatidae > Hylobates > Hylobates moloch. The sequence goes on from NW_026652276.1 coordinate 25,978,775, forward strand.
AAAATAACTAGTTGTGATCATTATTCTTCAATTTCTCCACCATGGTTTTTATAAAAGGAATGTCAAAAATTGACTAATTAAGGCTTCTGTGTACTAATTATTTTCCCAATCTTGCTCTTATATCCTCAAGCATAAATGCCTGATGTTTCTGTTGTCACCAGTCCATGTCTTCAGGACACCCTCTGCCATGTGTTACTCCATCTGTCCCTAGTATAGGGTACACAGGCCAGTGCAGTCATGTAGGCACTACCATTTACTTTTTTGGCATTGTACATTAATTTAATTAGATGGGGGTGTTGGCCAATTAGTCATAGCTTTGTAAGATGAAGCAGGTTGGGAGAAATATTGTTTGCAAGACAGACAGCAAAACTCAGTGTAGAATTTCAGAAGAAATATGGAAGAAAACTTCGAGGTTGGGAAAAATAGTTGTGGCATTAAGGTAGATACCTGCCCTCATCACTAACGGTTAATGATAATGATTTTTCTCAGTTCTCCCAGGATTGTGATACAATAAATGTGGCCCCCACATTATAAAATATCCTGCTTCAATGTTTAAAAGGTGAATTTATCAGTTCTGAAATCCTTGATCCTTTTGCTTTGAAACAGAACATGACATCTTGGCATCATCACTTTTCAAGTGTGGGGTGCCATGTGACCAGCCTCTATGGCTTTGGTTGGCATGCAGTGGGATGGGATGGGACCTCTGCCCTCTTTGCATATCCAGTATTGTGAGCTAATAGCCTTTTTTTTTTTTTTTTAAACAATGTAAGTTACTCCAAGTAGATTTAAGTCTTTGAGTCCTTTATACTTTTGGGTAAGTGATTTTTACCAGCTAATCATATTACCCTGAGGAAGGAAATCTAGGTTTGGAGAAGGACAGCCTGGAGGGAACCACTTTGCAGTCTGGGAGGCAGGTAGGAATTCTGGGGACAGGGGAGAAGGTAAAGAGTAGAGAGGACAGGAAAGAGGGCTTCAAACCAGAAACAAGGTGACAAGCTGCCAGTGGCTGAGTATCTGAGGCTCTGAGGGAAAAGTTAACAAAGAGAAAAAAATACCAAAAGAATTGTAATTAAATATCCTGCCAATTGCATGGATCTGGGAGGCAGTACATGGAATAGTGCCTTTGGCTTCAGTTTTCTGATGCTTTATGCTTGTACAGAATCCACATGCGTCTGTTCGTAATCTCCTGCGGGGACCGTATTGCGGGACACTTGTTAACTTGGGACTACTTTACTTGAGTGGTCCATTTTTCTACCTTAGGTTTTCAAAAGGAAGCTGACTCTTTGTTGTCAGTGACTAAACTCAGCACCATCAGTGATTCTAAAAACACAAGGAAAGCTCGAGAGATGTTGTTAAAACTGGCTGAAGAAACCAGTATTTTCCCAACAAGTTGGGAGCTCTCAGAGAGATATCTCTTTGTTGTGGTAAGTGGATGCTTTTTTTCATTTGCCCTAATTTTGCTTTAATTGTTTGCCTTTTTAAAACTATTCACTATCCTCCGTATTCCAACACCACCATCACTATCACATATGAGGTGGCAGATGCTGGCATTATACACTCTGGTTCCCAGCGGCCCACAGCATCAGAATCACCTAAAGAGCTTTAAAAGTTCAGATTTCTGTATCACACGTAGACCTACTGAGGCTTGGGTTCCAGCTCAAGAGTTTGTATTTTTCAGTGAATTCTACAGTGTCGTCTATTTTCTGAACCATTTGTAGGTCAAAGAGATGTGAGAAGTATTGTTTATAGAACCTATAAGACTAAAAAATAATCTGAAAGGACGCTAAGGAGTGGGGAAATATTTCTTGGATAATGTAACTAAAGGATTAAGGCTTGTCTCTACATTTGTTAGGAAAAAATTAATAAATGTCTTACTTGCTCTTGTCGTCTCCAGGGTGGGTTTTGTTGTTAGATTGCTTTTTCCCATTGACATGTCTTGGTTCCTATCTTGCCAGCAGTTTTTTGGTTTGTTGTTTGTTTTTGCAGGACCGTCTCATTGCACTTGATGCTGCAGAAGAGTTCTTTAAGCTTGCTCGTCAAACTTACCCCAAGAAGCCTGGGGTTCCATGCCTGGCAGATGACCAGAAAGAACGGCACTACCTTCCATTTCCAAGTCCCTAAAGGAGAGGCTCAGGGGCCGAATGGGAATTCTTCCACGAGGACTCAACAGTCAACCAAAGTTGGACAATTACATGTAGAAGAGAGTGAGCAAATAGAGTTTGCTTAGTGAAAAATGATACTGAATTCTACATAAATGTAAAGTCTTTAATCTGAGGACCCTGCCCCATGAATTGTGCAGGCTGCACTGAAACGCCTTGGTGATCTCACATTTAGGAAGAAAGTTAAAGAGTTGGTCAGATGGATAGTTCATAATGGGTGGTTCCATTGTGAGAGCCCATTGCCCCAGCTTTGGTTTTGGTTGTGTCATAATCTCTGATTATTAATCCTACTGACTGAGTGGACTATTTCAGTTAATAAAACAATATGATTAATGGAGAGAGCTGTCATTGAGTCCCAAAATGGATTGCCAGTTTTAAAATAATTATTACAAAATGTATGCTAACCCCAAAATAATACTAGGCATGATGTGACCTTTCTGATTTGGTCACCTTGTAGAACCTTGGAGGGTGTCAGGGCATCTCTTTGATTATCAGTTATGATTATTCAGAAGTATAGATGTATCAGATGATAGAAATGACAAGGAATGGCTGGGCGCGGTGGCTCATGCCTGTAATCCCAGCACTTTGGGAGGCCAAGGTGCGTGGATCATGAGGTCAGGAGTTCGAGACCAGCCTGACCAACATGGTGAAACCCTGTCTCTACTAAAAATACAAAAATTAGCCAGGTGTGATGGCATGCGCTTGTAATCCCAGCTACCCAGGAGGCTGAGGTAGGAGAATCGCTTGAACCCGGGCAGTGGAGGTTACAGTGAGCCGAGATTGCACCATTGCACTCCAGCCTGGGCGACAGAGCGAGACTCCGTCTCAAAAAAAAAAAAAAAAAAAAAAAAAGACAAGAGTCTGCCAAAAGGACCAAGGAATTCTAAATTGTAAAATTAAGTGTCATGTGTGGTACATTTTTAATTCCCAACATTTTGATATTTTCTCTCATTTTGTATATTGTCCATTCTATTCAAAACCTTTTGGTTTTTGTCTCGCTCTGTTGCCCAGGCTAGAGTACAGTGGTGCAATCTTGGCTCACTGCAACCTCCGCCTTCCGGGTTCAAGTGATTCCCCTGCCTCAGCCTCTGGAGTAGCTGGGACTACTGGCGCGTGCCACCACACCCAGCTAATTTTTTGTATTTTTAGTAGAGACGGGGTTTCACCATGTTAGCCAGGATGGTCTCGATCTCCTGACCTCGTCATCCGCCTGCCCCAGCCTCCCAAAGTGCTGGGATTACAGGCGTGAGTCACCGCGCCCGGCCAAGCCCTTGGCATTTTGTCTGGAATAGCATTTGTAAACTGAAATGTTTGACCTCTGTTTTCTTCTTTCGTCTTTCATCTGTTTCTGATTCGTTGGCTGGCAGCTGCACCTGTGGGGGGACCTCTCATGCAGACTTGCACATATGCAGGGAGTATTGCATTGAAGATCTTTGCTGGATCTTCTTCTGTTCAGAAGATAATTTTCAAAAGGGAGCAATGCTGCGAATGCAGCTTGCTTCTCTCTACAGATTGAGAAGTCCAGCTTCAAAAGTTACTTGCCACTTAAGCAAGGAACTTACCAAGAGATCATGGTTCATGTTACTGAAAAGACTTTAAGGATTTGTAAGGTTAATCCATAGATTGCTGGGAACAATGACAATATTTTTATTTTTACAGATTTTGCACTTCTGAATTCAGGTTAAAAACTAACTTGTATTTAGTCTGCTTAGAGGACTGTGACTTGAAAATTTTTATATACCAATGAGCTTTTTGGTAGCGTCCACAATGTTTAAAATATTTCATAGGCGAGATCCATGTTCTCCATTTATTAATGCATTGTAGACCAATTTAACTGCTGTGTTTCAGGAAAATTCTTACTAGTTTAATAAGTAAGCTAAAAGTTTTATATTTTATATTTAGTGCTTAATCTTTGTCTCATGTTATGTAAAATTAGCCTGCAGATATTTTCTCTCAATTCTGTAGGCTCTTGCAAGATAAACATTCGAACAGTGAAACAAACAATAAAATAAATAAATCTAAGGACGTATTGTTTCACTCTGTCTCAGAATTTGTATTTTGCCTTTCTGCCTTTTTTATCTCAAAATAGATGAGATTGTGTGCATCTATAAATTGTTACCACGGTATTTTTGATAATGAATAAGGATAGGACTATCTCTGTGATTATTAAAATACATGGAATTATCCAGGAAATTTTCCTTATAAGGAATTAAAAGACTCCTGTATTTACTTTTCAGCTGGATGTGTGTTATATTTCTGACATAAGAAGGGATAGATATTCTTTCCACAATCCCTTTAAATTAAAGGGCAGAGAGGCTGAAACACTCATGGGTTTAAGGGCCTCCCATCATCCTAAAGCCAGTCAAGGATTAGATGTGTGTTAGGTCCAGTGGACATGGCAGTGCATGAGAGAGGCGCAGGGGTGCCTCAGGTGGCCACTGCAGATGTCACAGTGTGCTTGGCAGGACCAGCAGCCACAGATGTGTGGAAGGCCAGAGAGTTTCCCACTTTTTGTCTCCCTGTGGACTACTTTAGTACTCCTTTTATGTTTTTTTAATTTTCTTACTTTAGTACTTCTTAAAGGCTCATCTGTGTATGCAGGTTGATTTGGGGTGGTAGATGGATGGAAGTTTTTATATTAATATTTATTTTAATATGCACCGGGGAAAAACCCTCTAACTAGTAGATCAAACACCTGGTTTTACAGTTCATGGATGTATTGCACAGAATATTATTTATGTTTTCTTAAGGGCAAAGGGACACCAGGAAGGCACAGAAGACACATGTACTAAAGGGATAAGGAATGCACTGGTGAGAGGGCACCAGCATCCCTGAGAAGCTCAGTGGCAGTTCTGAAGGCCAAATGCTGTTACAGAAGTGAGCTCACTGACAGCAATGGACATGGAAGAACAGAGGCCCAATGGCAGTGAGTCACTATCAGAAGCCAAATGGATACAGTTATCACAATGAGTGGCCAGGTTGAAGGATTCCTGCACAGAGCTTTGGAGACAGTTAATGGAACATGCCATCTTTAGGAGCAAAATAGGTCTAAAATGAGTATTGCTCAAATGGTACCTTCAAAAGACCCCAAGGATGGGTGATCAGGAGATAGGACACAGCCACCTTAATAAAAGGTTATAATCTTTTGCCAAATTTTCAGACCTTTGATATTTTCCAAATGCAGAAACTGCTGATTGAAGGAAAGTCTGGGTCTCCAAGAAGGTCTTTGTAAAACCTCTGCAAGTGTGTATGGCAATGATGTCCCTATGGTTATTTACTTGGATAACTGTACGCTGGGGAAGGGGAGTACATGAATAATCTGAGGGCGCTGAGACACAAGGTCCAAGCTGACACTGATACTTCAGGACCAGAGTATCACTAGAGTCCACCTTTTGGAGTGAGAGGCATATGGGATTCAGGTAATAAATGGAGTTCTTTTCCAGGTATTAGTTAACACTAGGTCCACTGAATTCACGGCTCTACACAGTGGTAGTCTCCCTGTCGACTACTCCTTTCAGAATAAATAATCATCCCCCTACTTAGATTCCCTGTCATCTCCTTACTTTCAGGATAAATAATCAGACTGAACATACTTGGGAGTTGACAGAACTGCCATTCCTTTCTTGGTGCGTGTGTTAGAATTTTCTTAAAGGGAAAGCCATGTGGAATCCTCTGAAACTGCCCCACCTCCTGGCCAAGATAGTAAACCAAAATTAATATTCCATCCCATGTGAAGGCAGAGATTAGTGCTACCCTTCCAGACCTAAAGCATGTGGGAATGTTGAGCCTTATCATAATTCCATTTAATTCACCACTCTGACCTCTATAAAAACTAGACACTGGAGGATGAAAGTGGACTATTGAAAACTCAGCCAAGTAGTAACCGTAACTGCAGCGTCTGTACCACATGTGAAACCTTGGCTGGAATAGACTAAGGCAATGTCAGCTACATGGTTTGTGGCCACTGATCTGTCAAATGTTTTCTTTCTCTACCCATCAGAATGGTAGATCAAAAACTGTATTCAACTGAGATAGAAAATATTTATGATGGACACACACACACACACGTGCACTCACACAACACACATACCCTTACATTGCTTGAGAGTTCCCTATTAGGTTGGCTGAGGCTTTTGTTGTGACTACATTTTAGTAAAATCTCTCCCTTTCCCCAAGCCTGTCTTCCTTCTCTCCTGCACAGGAATTTGCTAATAGACTTCTTTCATGTCAATCTCCATTTCAAAATAATTTCCCTCGGGGAACCCAACTGTGACAGTATCTGAGTTGCCAATACAATCACTAGCACATATTTTCCAATGTGATGGTTTTTCAAGACCATCGTCAAGTGTCTTTTCTTTAGTGAGGACATTAAATGTAAGTTTCCCTAGGAGTTATCTGACTAATGGCAGTAACTTTTGGAAGAGAACTGCAGTGATAGCAGCAGAAACCAATTTATCTGACTACCTTCCAATGCCCAGAGAGGGATCATGGCACAATCCTGGCTTCCTTTCCATTGAATTAATGTATTTATTCATTTCCTCGGATCACTTTCTATTACTAATATCACAAGAAATATTTTGCAGTGAAGGGAGTATACTCTCATAACTTCTAAATCACAACTACATACAGGATGAAAATGGCTAGCCACTTTGTACTTGCTATTTACAATGTTTCAGCAAGTGTTATTAACTTCTAGAATATTCTTCCATCTTCTGTTTTGACACACTGTGGATGGACATTTGGGTATCCAGTTTTCAAGTCACTTAACATATGGGTTTAGAACACTGGGTTGTGGAGAGCTAAGTCAGGCAACTAGATTTTGGCTTGGGTCTCATCATTTGATCACTTATTAGCTATAGGGGATTTATTTGATATTGTTTCTCACCTATGTTCTAAGTATTTAAAGATAATAAATTTGGAGAGAATAGAATTAGAAATACAAAAATAAAATTATGACATAATAGCTGGAGGAAGCTTAGGCCTATAGATCATTACTTTTTAAAAAACCAACATCTGTAGTTTTTATGCAGCAATTTATTTTAAACATTTTTAAACATGTAGTGTGAATTATGCATATGTGTAACTGAACTTTATCATATATTCTAGAGACATATAGTTGGCATTTGAAGTATCTTAATCAGGAATCTACTTTCTAGAGATGGTTGCTTAATCATTTCAATTATCTTCATCAAAATTTGTATCCAAAAGTTTATTAAGCTGTGTAAATGATACTAGGAATACTTTTTCTGTCTGATTTCCATCACCTTTTTTAGGAAGAAAAAAAGTCTGTCAAACCCAGCAGTACTCAAGGCCTAGCGCTCCATTTGTTTTTTATCTGCCTACTTCACACACCTGACAACATATTGTCGGATCTTATTACTGGAATATTGTTGTGTCTGCCTAAGAATGAAACTTTCTCTCCCATTTTTATTTCAATATTTGTGCCTGAGAACAGAAAGGAGGACTTATTTGGGATTACAGGAAGCAAAGGTAGAATTTCTGGCCAATAAGAGTTGTATGTTTAGAAGAATTTGGGCCAACACTTGCTTTCATTGTAACACGCCACCTGGTTACAAGATTATGGGGAAATAAATATATCGTCTTCACTTTCTTTTTTTTGTTGCTGGAGATTATTGGTATTTACTAAAAGACTGGACATTTACTGAGAAGTCACATTGGCTCAGGTTTCTAATTTCTAATTTCTAACCCATTTTCCAAATAAAAGAGTAGCGCAGAAAATTAAAAAAAAAAGAAAAATCAACTATAATATCAGAACTGTAAGACAACCAAGCATTCGTAGCAATTTGGGATATTTCATTCTTTTTTATGTGCATATTTAAAATTTATATGCATAATAATAATTTTTTTTTTTGAGATGAAGTCTTGCTCTGTCGCCAAGGGTAGAGTGCAGTGGCGCAATCTTGGCTCACTGCAACCTCTGCCTCCCGGGTTCAAGCAATTCTCCTGCCTCAGCCTCTCAAGTAGCTGGGACTACAGGCACCTGCCACCATGCCCGGCTAATTTTTGTATTTTCAGTAGAGACGGGGTTTCACCACGTTGGCCAGGCTGGTCTCAAACTCCTGACCTCAGGTGATCCGCCCACCTCAGCCTCCCAAAGTGCTGAGATTACAGGTGAGAGCCACTGTGCCTGGCCTATATGTATAATTTTAAACCCTGATTTTTTAAATTTAGGTCAGGGATTATGAACTCAAATGCTTCCAAGAGCCATTGGATTGGGACTGTGGATCAAAGGGGATTATATGTTTTTTGTCCTAAAGGGAATAGTTACTACTCAGTTGCAAATAATTGTCATGTACAAGGGCTCAGTTTTGCCAGTTATTCTCATTTTTTGAGCAGAGCCAAACAAACATATTTTTGTGTAAATTTTCTCAGTATGAAAATGTTCACTAAATTAAAATTTTGAAAACATTGCATAAGCCAAAGATATATATATATGTATATATATCTTTGGCTTATGCAATGTTTTCAAAATTTTAATTTAGTATATATATATATATGATCTGGTAGTTTACCACATTTCACAAGTCATAAACATTTTATGTTACTAAATAGCCTCTGAGAACATCATTTTTACAAAGCTGTATAATATTTGAGTAGATGTAACAAAGTTTACAATCTTTCATCTATTTTTGGACTTTTAGAGGCTGTTTCCAATTTTTCTCTGCAGTGAACATCTTCACGCATATTGCTTTGTCCTGTGTTCTTAGTGAAATTGCAGAATCAAAGGTTATGAATATATAAATCATTCTTTATGCTTATCCTCACATATTTTCCAAAAGACCTGTACAAATTTATGCTATCACTTACCAGTAATGTATGAGAATATAGTTTCACTATGTCTTTGTCATCACTGAAATATACACTAGTAAAAAAATTGATAAGGAAAAAAATTGGTATCTCCTTGTTGATTTAATTTGCGTGTTTATTAGTTATGTTGAACATTGTTCCATATGCTTGTTTACCATTTTTATTTCTTTTGTGACTTGTCTATTTGTTTTCATTGTCCCTTGTCTGTGGGGGAGAAACTCAACTTTGAAATTTTAACAATGTCAATCTATGCAGCAGCCAGGTATAAATAAACATCAACACCTGCTTCATGTTTAAAACATCTGTTTTATGGGGCTTTTCTGTTCTCTACTACTTGTCAGCTTTTATCCTTGGGTCTCTGTCTCACATGGCAGCATTTGTAATAGAGGCAAAATGGATTGAAAGGCGTCTTTGAATGCCTTTGATACTGGCTGAGTTCATGTTGTGGGACATAATTCTCAAGGACTAAGATGCTTAAGTTTTACATTTATCTTTTATCATTAGTTTCTGAATTATGTTCTAAATTATTTTGAGTTTACAAATCCAAGTTTTAACACTGTGATATTGAGTGCAAGACTAACTCCTGGCTTTGAGATTCCATAGTGAAAACTCCAGAGCTCAAATGGATCTCAAATGGATCTTCTATTCGAAACTGATCATTTTGCTAATGTGGGTTCAGGTCACTTCTCGGAAGCCACAAAGCTAGTAAGTAACTGCAATATGGTCGACTACCTGCGACAATGATCTCAAGTTTAATTTTCTTTCCGCTTCATCATGTTCTGTTTGCATGTTGCTGCATGTTACTGCTACATTTTGCAATATAATTTGGTCCTGATGTATCTTAATTCAAGTAAGGAATGGCAGTATTTTCGTTATATTCATGTCAGAAATCTGTTACAGAGGAGTAGTTACTTAGCCTGATTAAAAATTTCCACAGCCATGGAAAACTTTTATAAATATTGGTTTTGTTACTTTTTTTTTTTTTTTTTTTGGAGGGTGTCTCGCTCTGTGGCCCAGGCTGCAGTGCAGTGGCGCAATCTCAGCTCACTGCAAGCTCCGCCTCCTGGGTTCACACCATTCTCCTGCCTCAGCCTCCCGAGTAGCTGGGACTACAGGCACCCGCCACCAGGCCTGGCTAATTTTTTTGTATTTTTAGTAGAGATGGGGTTTCACCATGTTAGCCAGGATGGTCTCAATCTCCTGACCTTGTGATCTGCCCGCCTCGGCCTCCCAAAGTGCTGGGATTACAGGCGTGAGCCACTGTGCCTGGCTGGTTTTGTTACTCTTTGAGAGATACAGTGGTGAGCCAAGATGCAGGACAAATTAACCATTAAGTGTTTTACTTTGTTAATTGCAGAGTGCAAAAACGCAGTTTAGATATCTTATTAGAGGTAATTTTATTAGCATTATTACTGCAAGAGGTTCAAATCCAATTTTGGGGCAAAAATTGAACTGATGATTTCTATTCAGAGGCATTTGATGGCAATATAATACACGAGACAAAGGAACTGGCTGCTGTGTTCTAGAAGCTAAGTATCTACTCTTTAGTATCCTGAACTTCGTCTCTGTTGAAGCTTCTGCACCTTTCTTTTGAGCAGGTGGCTGCAAGGGTCTTGCCTTGTAAGTGTAGTAGGAGTTCCAGCTAAGCCTAAATTAGTTTTCAAACCTGGGGGTCTTGTTAGATATGTAGGTGCCTGCATCCCACTCAGGATAGTCTAATTCTGAAGGACTAGCATGAGGCCTGAAAACAGGCATTTTTAATAGACTTTTTATTTTAGAATAGTTTTACATCTATAGAAATTTGCAAAGATTGTACAGAAAGTTTTCATGAGCTGGGCACAGTGGCTCATGCCTGTAATCCCAGCACTTTGGTAGGTTGAGGCGGGTGGATCACCTAAGGTCAGGAGTTCGAGACAAGCCTGGCCAACATGGTGAAACCCCATCTCTACTAAAAATACAAAAAATTAGCTGCGTGTAGTGGTGGGGGCCTGTAATCCCAGCTACTAGGGAGGCTGAGGTAGGAGAATCGCTTGAACCAGGGAGGCAGAGGTTGCAGTGAGAGGAGATCATGTCATCGTACTCCAGCCTAGGCAACAAGAGCAAAACTCTGTGTCCAAAAAAAAAAAAAGAAAGTTTTCATATACCCCACACCCAGTTTTCCATGTTATTAACATCTCACAGGAGTATGGTACGTTAGTCATATCTAGTGAACCAATACTGATACATTATTATTCATTAAAGGCTCTACTCTATTCCTATTTCCTTGGTTTTTACCTAATGCCACTTTACATTTAGTTGTCATGCCTCCTTAGGTTCCTCTTCTTGGGCATGAGAGTGTCTTGGACTGTCCATGTTTTTGAGGAGTATTGGCCAAATATTTTCTAAAATATACTTCAATTGGGATTTGTCTGATATTTTTCTTGTGATTAGATTGGGGGAAGGCCACAGAGATGAAGTGTCATTTTCATCACATCATATAAAGTTTACACATTAACAAGGCAACTTAGTATGATGGTGTTGACCTTGATCACCTGCCTGAGAAACTAGACAGCTTTCATGCTTCCTGCTCCAGGAGAGTTTGATGCAGGTGATCTCTGGAGCACCTTTGGAGAAAGACTGGATGTTGTGTCCACTCAAGGATTCAGGCGTGTCTGAAGATGTCTAAGGGGCTTATATCCAAAAGACAGGCAATGACAAATGCTGGCAAGGATGTGAAGAAAAGGGAACCCTCATACACTGTTGGTGGGAATGGAAATTAGTACAACCATTATGGAGAACAGTTTGGAGGTTCTTCAAAAAGCTAAAAATAGAGCTGCCACATGATCTGGCAATCCCACTGTTGAGTGTATACTCAAAAGAAAGGAAATCAGTGTATCAGAAAGAGATATCTGCACTCCTATGTTTGTTGCAGCACTGTTCACAATGGCCAAGATTTGGAAGCAAGCTAAGTGTCCATCAACAGATGAATGGATAACGAGAATGTGGTGCATATACACAAGAATGAGATCCTGTAATTTGCACAACATGGATGAACTGGAGGTCATTATGTTAAGTGAAATAAGCCAGGCACAGAAAGACAAACATTGAATGTTCTTACTTATTTGTGGGATCTAAAAATCAAAACAATTGAACTCATGGAGATAGAGAGTGGTAGAATGGTTATCAGAGGCTGGGAAGGGTAGTGGAGAAGGGGTTTGAGGGGAAGGTAGGGATGGTTAATGGGTACAAAATAAATTAGAAAGAATGAATAAGATCTAGTATTTGATGGCATAACAGGGTGACTATAGGCAATAATAATTTAATTGTACATTTTAATGTAAATAAAAGAGTGTAATTGGATTGTTTGTAACATGAAAGATAAATGCTTGAAAGATGGATACCCCATTTTCCATGATGTGACTGTTATGCATTGCATACCTGTATCAAAATGTCTTATGGACCCTAGATAGATGGATGGATAGATAGATGGATGGATGGATAGATAGATAGATAGATAGATAGATAGATAGATAGATAGATGATAGATAGATTTCTCCTTTTGGTTATGTTTCTTGGAAGAGTACTGACTAACAATGTGAGTGACTTTGGGCAAGTTATTTAATCACTTTAATCCTTAGTTTCCCCTATAGTTAAATGGGTAAAATACTTGTTATAAAGTTTAAATGAGCTAATGCATGGGAATTGATCAATTCACACAGCACCCACTAAGATCCCACTTGAAGTGGTTCCAGCTGTGGTTTCTGAGTAAATCAGGGGCCCAGAGATTTTGGAAGGAATTTAAAGGTGGTGAGGGTGGCCACAGTGAGTTGAGATGAAACTGGAGAAATTTTGTTTTGTGATGGCTCTTGAAACTTTATAGTAACTTCTTAGCTGAGATGTCCTGAGAAGTGTAGTTTCACACATGAGGGCAAGGTTGAAAAGATCTGATTTAACTCTTGTTTTTCTTTTTACTGTCCAGGCCTCTGGAAGAGGCAGCACATCCACCCAAGACAGTGATGGTGCCAGGGAAATTACCAGCTCTTCTGAGAGTTCTGCTGATTCTGGTTAATAAACTGGGGCTTGGAATTTAGAGGAGAATGGAACAGAGTGGTGGAGAGCACAGGCTCTGGAGCTGGAGTGCTCATCTAAGATGAGTTTAGTTGTGTACAGTTGGGAAAGTTATACAACCTTTTGTGCTTTGGTTTTGTCAACTTAAAACAGGAGAAATAAAACCACCTAATCTGTATAGACTTTTGCATGAATTATATAATTAATTTATAAGGCAGTGACTTTTTTTTTTTTTTTTTTTTTTTGAGACAGGGTCTTGCTCTGCCACCCAGGCTGGAGTGCAGTGGCACCATCAGGGCTCACTGCAGCCTCAACCTCCCAGGCTCAAGCAATACTCCTAACTCAGCCCCCCTGAGTAGGGGGAACTACAAGTATGTGCCACCATGCCCCGCTAATGTTTGTATTTTTTAGTAGAGATGGGGTTTCACTATGTTGGTCTCGAACTCCTGAACTCAAGCAATCTACCTGCCTTGGCCTCCCAAAGTGCTGGGATTACAAGCATGAGCCACTGCACCTGGTCAAGGTAATGATTCTTATATAACAGGGGAAGGGAGCAATTTTGCTCCCCAGGGGACATTTGGCCATATCTGGAGACATTCTTAGCTGTTGCAACTGGGGCAGGGGTTGGGGGAAGCAATTCTCATGTGATGGGTGGCCAGGGATGCTGCTAAACATCCTACAATGCTTAATACAGGCCCCCATCACAAAGAACTGTACATCCCAAAATAATAGTAATGCTGAGATTGAGAAATCCTGAGATGAAGTATTGAGAAGAAAGCCTGTCTTTTGGCAATTGCTCAGTGTTACCTATCATTAATAAGCTTTGAGTAAGAATGACATACATCTGACACATAGTTTACTGAGTGAAAGAGATAGAGAGGAATCTTCATTTTATTCTCTGATAAGCCATACAAATGACATTTCAGCCATAAGGGCTGACTTCCAGGTTTTTTGTTGTTTAGAAGATGCTGTTATTATTATTATTATTATTTTGAGATGGAGTTTCACTCTTGTTGCCCAAGCTGGAGTGCAATGGCGCGATCTTGGCTCACTGCAACCTCCTCCGCCTCCTGGGTTAGAGTGTTTCTCCTGCCTCCACCTCCTGAGTAGCTGGGATTACAGGCACCCACCACCACGCCCAGCTAATTTTTTGTATTTTTAGTAGAGATGGGTTTCACCGTGTTGGCCAGGCTGGTCACGAACTCCTGACCTCAGGTGATCCACCTGCCTCGGCCTCCCAAAGTGCTGGGATTACAGGTGTGAGCCACTGTGCCCGGGCTTATTATTTTTATAATCTAGGTAAACACGTAGTTTCCAACCGTAACAAATGCTGGCCTTTTGGTTGGGGTAGTTTGGAATATGCCCAATTATGCTTTCTCCGCGAATGAAGTGAATGAATGAATAATTATAGAGGAAGCTCCAAGGCATATGGTGTTAGGAAGATACTGCCCACTGACTCTCCTTTCAGTAAACCTTCAGATTTTTGCTGGCACTGTCACCAGTAACTTGCATCTATGGGCAGACAGGTGGGCAGCCCCCGGGAGGGCTCAGGAGGGTATAAAATCTCTCAGAATGGCAAGGAGAATTTCCCAAAGGATCTGATGGCATCCTCAGCCAAAGACATAATGCTATCAGCAAAGTGGTGAGGATGAAGGCAGGGCACCTTGGTGGGTATAGAAAACAAGGGAAGCTTGTCTTTCCAACTGCCAAAATGCTGCTAAGCCTCCTGCTTTTTGTAGCTTTCTGTGTCTGCTAGGTTACATCTTAACCTGCATTAATGTACCTTGTATCCTTTGCCCAGGTCTGTTGGGTGCCTTTCTCTCACTTTTCTCCTAAAGAAAACAGATCCAAGTTTAAAAGGCTTGTGTTAATCTAGGAGGACCTAGGTCTCTGCAGATAAACCTCAGAAGCCGGGAGTGGCACGGGGCTGGGCCAAAAGGGTGGGAGGCCAAGGAGAGTGGGGTGAGGAGAGGCAAGAGAAGGGTGGGAGTTCTGGAAGGCTGAGTGCCTGTAGGTCTGGTTTTTCTACACCAACCCCCCTTTAAAGAGATCAGCTATAGATTATGTATATGTATCTATTCTTTGTAACATTGTCATTCCAAATATCTCATGTTTTTCCCTTAAATCATTTCATTGCTGGGGAAAAATGGTGAAAATCACTGGCATACACAGATCCATAATCACCCCTTATTTATAGATTGTAGCCGATTAAATAGTTTCCCCAGAATTCACTATTCACTGAAGAGTTCAGGGTGTCCAGAAAAAAGTTAAGGCAAAAGCAGGATTATTTCCAACAATTAACGCAATCTATTCCGTTTACTCCAGAGAAGGCTGTTAAACTATCTTAGAGGGCTTCTCCCCTTCGGGGACTCTCAGGCACATAGTCCTGTCTTTGAGTTTGAGTCTGAGGGGAAGCTGAGATGAGGCTGAGATGCGGGTGAGATGCATGCCAAGGCTGTGTGATGTTCGGTCTCTCTGGAATTAGGACAACCTGCGTCCTTCTCCTGTGAACATCTGTGGAAGCAGCACCATAAACACTCGGGTGAGTGCTTCTCAATGATTTTCATGAGTGGGTAAATGTAACTGATTTGCCTCTTACAATAACACGCATATCCTCCCATCTCCAACGAGGGGCTTTGTAGGGTTCTGATTGAACACTAGATGCCGCTGTTGACTCACTCTGTGTTCTGTGAGCTTCAAGATATCATCCCTCAGCCTCCATCAGGAGAGACAATTTTTAAAAGCCTGAGTCAATTAACGAAGTTCTGTCTATTTTCCTCATTTAGTGATTGATTTAGAGGGTTTTTATTTATTTATTTTTTGGTGAATTTCAGAGGTTGTCTTTTTCTTGGAGAACATTTGGAAATTGGCAGAAAATGAAACGACGAAAGGGCATGGATGTCTTTTAAAGAAGAAAGGTCAACTCAGACTAAAGGCTTGTAAATAAGATCATTTTTGGATTTCTGAGTTTCTGCTCCAGAAAAAATTCAAGTAACTCTCAGGCCTACCTGTTTCTCTAGTTCTGTAGCATGCCAAATTGTGTTTGTCTTCGGCATGTATTTGAATATTATAATGTGAGATATGCCAGATAGCTGCCTCTACTGCATTCCAGGTTACTAGTGTCATTATTGGTTTTCTACTTTCTAAAGCAACTTTTTACTTCGGCAAATTTTTAAAATAAAAGGGGAAAGACTAGTGAAGTGTGCTCCGAATACCCATTCCTTTTAAACCTACCAAATTTTAAATAATCATCTAATTAATTTTCCTCTTAAGGCAGGGTGGTAAAGGAGATGCCTCTCTCAAAAGGCAGATTACTAAAAGGGATTTGGAAACACAGAACATTGCAAATAAAACCAGAGAGCCCTTGCTCCATTTTTTGTCTTCAAAATTCCTTGATTCTTCCAGAACAAATATGACTCAGACTTGGAGAGAGCTTTATCTCTGTGCTTCAATAGCAAAAGTACTCAGAGCATTTATCATATTGCATTGAAATACATGTTTACATTACTCTGTCCCTGTCCCCCAGAAAAGACCTCTTTTAGGGTAGCACCAAATCCTGGTCGACCACAAATCCTGGTCGTCTTTATATCCCTGTGACCTGATCTTTTCATAGTGATCGCGCCACTGCACTCCAGCCTGGGCAACAGAGTGAGACCCTGTTTCAAACAAAAACAAAAACAAAAACAAAAAGCAAATATTTATGTAAGGCATTTGAATAAAAAGAAAAGATTGGATCCAGTTTCTAATGGGTAAGGCAGATGAGAACAGAGTAGACAAACAAACAAGGTAACTATAATTTGCAAGCAGTGCTATAACATGAACACTGGATGAGATAAGGTGGAACTGAGTGGGGCCCCTCTGTGCAGAGTGGTCAGGGGCCTCTTCTCTGAGAGAGGTCTGAGTTGGGACCCTTAAAGGATGAGTCACAGCCAGTCATGCAAAGATGTGAAGGAAGAGGGGCCCAGGCAGAGGGAACAGCAAATGCAAAGGGCTGGAGGTGATAAAGGCTTTGGCATAGCTGAGGGCAAAAGGGAGCAGAGCATGCCTGGAGTAGCTTAGGGGGTCATGATGAGCAGAGCGCTGGAGGCACGAGGAAGGGTGGATCTTCAGTTCCTGCCTTGTGCGACCAGAGAAGGGTGTCTGCCGTGGAGAGCCAGGAGCTGACTTAGGTTGTGAAACAATAACTTGCCATGAATTGCGAATGGATCAGAGGATGGCAAGAATGGGAGCAAGATGTGTCAGAATTGAGAGAGGGTGATGGTTTGGACTAGGTTGGTGGCATTGAGGAGGGGCATAAATGGGTGAAGTGTGAGGTGTATTTTGGAGAGGTAATGGACAGGAGTTGCTGATGGATTTGAATTTGGGGGATGGTACAGGAAGAGGAGAAATCAAGGATCACTCATAGCTTTCTAGCTGTGTGGGGCCATTTGCTGAGTTAAGGATGTCTGGAAGAAGAGGCTAGATCAGAACAGAATCAATTTTGGATCATTTTGATGAAACACCATGAGTTCCTCCCCGGACCCCCAATAATCGGAGAACTTATTTTGTTTCTAAGCACATGTAGAATATTGTGGGGTTTTTTTGGTAACAGTTTCATTGAGGTATAATTCACATACTATGCAATTCACCTATTTTAAATACATAATTCAATGGTTTTCAGTATATCCACAGAGTTGCAATCAATTTTAGAATATTTTCATTACCCTAAAAGAAACTGTACCCTAGTGCAGTCACTCCTCCTTCATTCTTCACGCCTACCCTCCTCATCCTAAACCCTAGGCAGCCACGAACGTAGTTTCTGTTTCTAGATTTATGTGTTGTGGATATTTGTGTAAGTGGAACCTATGGTTATATGGGACCCTTGTTCCTGACTTCTTTCACTTAGTATAATATCTTGAAGATTCAACCATATTGTCGCATGAATCATAATTGTATTCCTTTGTATTGTGGAATAATTTCCTCCATTTTTATGAAATAATATTTCATACAATATTATAACATTTTATGGATCCATTTATCAGTTAGTGGGCATTTGGGTTTGTCTTAGTCTGTTTGGCTGCCACAACACTCACTGTAGCCTGAGTGGCTTAAACAACAGATGTTTATTTCTCACAGTTCTGGAGTCTGGAAGTCTGTGATCAAGTTGCTGGCTGATTCAGTGCTCAGTGAGGGAGCTCTTGCAGGGCGCCATCTTTATGCTGGATCCTCCTGTGGCAGAGAGAGATGATCTCTCTCCTGTCTCTTCTTCTAACGGCACAAATTCCATTCACGAAGGCGCCTCCCTCATGACCTAATTACCTCCCCAAAGCCCCCACCTTCAAATATCATCACAATGGAGATTAAGACTTCAACATATGAATTTTGGAGAGACTCCGTTCATAGTGAGGTGGTTTCCACTTTGGGGGTATTATGAATAATGTTGCTAGGAATATTTGTGTGCAGATTTTTGTGTAGATATCCAGGAGTTTTGTTTCAACATGAGAATTCTGCAGTGTTTTTAGGACAGTGTTTGTAGGACAAAACAAGATGCTGCCCTTCATTCCGTGCTGTCTTCTCACAGCTGAGCATCCTGTGACCTTTGCCACTGAGTTTAGGAGACTCCATTCCACTGTAGACAAAACAACCTGAACCCTCATGTCTCCACCTTGTGTCTCTTTCTGTTCTGTATCCAGCTGCTATATATTTCGGGATGAAATGCCCTGCAGTTTGTCTGTTGGTGGGCATTTTATGTGGGAGTTGGCTCACACTGTTGATGTGTGAAGAATGATGTTGTTGGCTCACGAGAACGTGGGGTGACTTCCTGGAGGAAGGAGGACAGCCTAACATGTATCACGAGAGGGAAGCTATGAGGGCAAGAGAAGCTGCATCCACGAGGCAGTCCTGGGTGGGGTCTCCAGCTCTCCACTTCCTAACTTGGGCAGATTGCTGAAACTTCCTGGCCTTCATCTGTAAAATGGCAATGCCAGTAAGATTTATTTCATCAAGCTGTTCCTAGGAGTAAATAGGATCATGCTGAGCACTGTCCTGGTGTATAGTAATTTCTCAATAGCGGAGGTTTATTATTATTTTTATGTGGCCACCTCTTCATGGGCTACAGTTTATTCAACTCAACATAAATTCATTCCTCTCTGGTCAGTCTGGCCATCTGTCAAGTCTGGTGATTCTCTCACTCTCCATCAATAACACATGGAGGTCAGCAATGTGGCTCATGCCTGCAATCCCAGTGTTTTTGAAAGCTGAGGGGGAAGGATCAATTGAGCCCAGCAGTTCGAGACCAGCCAGAGCACCACAGTGAGACCTTATCTCTACAAAAAATTTAAAAAATAGCTGAGTGTGATGGCCTGTGCCTGCGGTTCCAGCTACTCAGGAGGCTGAGGTGGCAGGATTGCTTGGGCCTGGGAGGTCGAGGCTGCAGTGAGCCATGACTGTGCTACTGCACTCCAGCCTGAGTGACAGAGGGAGACCTGTCTCAAAAAAAACCCCCAAAACCAAAAACCAAACAACAACAACAACAACAAAAAACAAATAAACAAAAAAACCCAAACCATGGATAATAAGACATGCTTCATAGGTTATTATAGATGTTAAATTAGATAAGAACTGTAAAGGATTTGGCATAAAATGCCCTTTTGTTAAGAAGGTATCTTTTTTTTTTTCTTTTTACTTTAAGTTCTGGGATACATGTGCAGAACATGCAGGTTTGTTACATAAGTATACATATGCCATGGTGGTTTGCTGCACTCATCAACCCGTCATCTACATTAGGTATTTCTCCTAATGCTATCCCTCCCCTAGCCCCCTACTCCCCGACAGGCCCCTATGTGCGATGCCCCCTGCCCCATGTGTTCTCATTGTTCAGCTTCCACTTACGAGTGAGAACATGCAGTGTTTGGTTTTCTGTTCTTGTGTTAATTTGCTGAGAATGATGGTTTCCAGCTTCATCCATGTCCCTGCAAGAAATGTATCTTTGGAACGTCTACTATGAGTTGCTGTTCTAGTCATGGGAATGCAGCAGTGAATAGAATGAAGTCTCTGACCTTGAGGAATCCACATTATCACCATCATTGTTATTATTGCCAATCCGGTCTGTGCTATTAGGAACAAAAGGGAAAGGAGAACTAGGCATGTCTCAGGTGATGCCTAAGTAGGAACATTGGCTGTATTACTACTTTACTCAGAAAAGCAGGCTCAGAGCTTTGGTCTTTTTCCCCCTTATAGGAACAGACAAACAAAAACTCCAAAAGAATTTGAGCTGTTAGGATCACAGCCTGTTGACTCTTCCTTTGGACTTTCCCATAGTCCTTGCCTGGCTCCCTGAAGAGTCCCACTGTTCAGTCAAGGCTGTCTGCTCACAGACTACAGCGATGAATTCTGCTCCGTGTGTACTGTTTTAAGTTGAATTTCCTGCAAACTTAAAAATTATTATTGATGTTCTCAACTGTTTACTAGTGTGGCAGTGACTATGATTTGTGCTTTAATATTGTTCTCAAAGCCCATTTACTTCGTAAGTTCAATTCTAAAGTGCTCAGAGGGATTCCCAAGTGGCAGATGCTAATGGATGGCTGTGCTGGATGACCCGTCGGAAGATGGCAGTAGAGACATGTGTATGCAGACCCGGATCTCTTAGGCAGAGTTTGTCATACCGTACAGTATTCAAAAAACAAATTTATTGTTGCTCTTGTTTGGTTTTTCATGTAGGCCTCATAGATAATCCACTTAGGTGCTTCTTCTAGTGCCCTGAGAGGTCCGCATCCTTCCAGGAACAGGACATTTTAAGGGATCCATTTGTAAAAGTGAACAAGATTGTTTGCAGATAGGGTCTTCCATCCCTTCGCAATTGCTCGGTAAGTTGTTGCTGATTGACTTACGGTAGTAGATTAAAAGTGATTAACAAGAAGCAAAGTGATGGTTCCTGCCTTGCAGGTTTTTAATAAGTTTTAAGCTTATTCATAGGTTTGTGAACAATCCAGAACATTGAAAAAGGACTGGCAAGAAGAGGATGGACATGAAAGTGGATTTGATTACAGATATTCAGATTCTTGTCCTGGATCATTTTTGTCATCTCTGCAAGGACGATCAGAGCAGAGCCCTGCTGCCCTTGCAGGAAAGAAAAGCCTCTGCAGCTTCTCTCCAGCATCTTTGAGAAAATTTTTATGTCGCACGATCTGCTGACTGCCACTTGGTGCCCTGTATGGATTTTCTAGACAGTTTGATGGGCAAGAAGAAAATATGCAGATGCTTCAGAATCCATGACACAAGTCTATTTTCCAGCTTCGGCTCTGCCATAACCCAAAGAGAGTTTTCAAAAACAGAACGAAAGCATGCACTACTATAATAAAGTGGAATGTTAGGGGAGAAAAAAGAGGGTAGTGGAGAACATATGGTTCTACTGCATGAAATGGCTGAGTGTCTCTTGCACAGGCATTTGCATGCAGGGCCAGCTATGTAATGTGCAGGGCCCAGGGCAAAAGGAAAATGTGGGGCCTCTCATGCAAAATTATTGAGAATTTCAAGATGGTGAAGCAGAGGATTACATCAAGTACAGGAACTGTTCTGAGTGTGGGACCCTGCTCATGTGCATAGGTTTCACCCCTATGAAGCCGGCAGTGTGTGTGTGTGTTTATGTGTGTGAGAGAGAGAGAGAGAGAGAGATGGAAACAGAGACACACATACATATACACATGAGAGAGGGAGGAGCTTTCTTAACATTCTATTTTTACTGCTTTACGTTTTAAGGCAGAGATTCTCAACCTTTGCACTAACGACATCTTGGAACAGATAAATCTTAGTTGTGGGGGTCGTCCTATGCATCACAGGGTGCCCAGCCGGCTCCTTCTTATTCTTTACCCACTACATGCCAGCAATACCTCCCAGTGCCAGTTTTGACCATCAAAAATATCTTCAGACATTTGCCACATTTCTTTGTGGGGCAAAATCACCCTTGTTGAGAATAAGTAAGATAAGATTTACCACATTCCCAAAGAGAGCTTAATGGCCTTTCTTTCTTTCTTTTTTCCTTACCCAAGCATGAATAAAATATGAAAGACTCGAGCCCAGTGGGTGCAAAATACCGACTATCTATACCAGGCTCATCTGGTTTGGGGTGAAGGCACATCCCAGTTCTTCATATGTGCACCTTGTTCTGGCTGCCTTGGGTGAATATGCATTTCACAGACTGTCTGTTCTCTGAGCCCTGAAAATGTATCCTTTAATCTTCAACTCAGAAAACCCCTTGACTCTGGAATGAGACACCAAAGGCCTTCCAGTGACAGGCAGGGAGAGGGCTGTTTGGATTGCTAATTTGTTTTCACTCTTCAGTCTGTTTTTCCTTCATGCTGATGTTCCTCTTTAGACCTTGAGTATGAATAATTCTGCATAGCCTGAGGGGAGAAGCAGGAGGCCTGCTTGTAGAGTTGTTTGTACTGTAAGGAGATAGAAAGTTTAAAAGCTTACTGAGCCTGAACAGTTGAAAAGGGAGGGAGGTCTAGTAAGCACTTTCAAAATTACTCATAAAACATGACAAATTCTGGATGTCTCTTGGTGGTCAGGGAAATCAATTGCCCATTTCACTTAACAAAGACAACCCCAAGCAGAACAGCTCCCCGAATGTCAAGTCCAAAGGCAGAGAGGTCCAATCAAGAATGCCCATCAAGATAGCCTTCCTAACTCTGTATTTCATGAATTGTGAACTTGAAAGCCAAAGTAAGCCCTGACATTTTTTGGCTTGTGAGTATTAACTTGATAGCTACTTTCATGCGCGTCCGTGTGAAGAGACCACCAAACAGGCTTTGTGTGAGCAACATGGCTGTTTATTTCACCTGGGTGCAGGTGGGCTGAGTCCAAAAAGAGAGTCAGCCAAGGGAGATGGGGGTGGGGCCGTTTTATAGGATTTGGGTAGGTAAAGGAAAAAGGGGGGTTGTTCTCTGTCGGGCAGGAGCAGGGGTCACAAGGTACTCAGTGGGGGAGCTGAGAAGGAATTTCACAAGACAAAGTCATCAGTTAAGGCAGGAACAGGCCATTTTCACTTCTTTTGTGGTGGAATGTCATCAGTTAAGGCAGGAACCGGCGATCTGGATGTGTATGTGTAGGTCACCGGGGATATGATGGCTTAGCTTGGGCTCAGAGGCCTGACATTCCTGTCTTCTTATACTAATAAGAAAAATAAAACGAAGTAGTGGTAAAGTGTTGGGACAGCGAAAGTTTTTGGGGATGGTATGGAGAGATAATGGGCGATGTTTCTCAGGGCTGCTTCGAGCGGGATTAGGGGCGGCGTGGGAACCTAGAGTGGGAGAGATTAAGCTGAAGGAAGATTTTGTGGTAAGGAAGATATTGTGGGGTTGTTAGAAGGAACATTTGTCATGTAGAATTATTGGTGATGGCCTGGATACAGTTTTGTATGAATTGAAAAACTAAATGGAATAGGAGAAGGAGAAAAACAGGTATAAAAGGTCTAAGAATTGGGATGACTCAGGACATCTGATTAGAGAGTGCCTAAGGAGATTCAGCATAGTCCTGCCAGCAAAGATTATTTATTTACTTCAGGAGTTAAGAGTGGCAGTTTGGGGATAGCACCAGGAGATATCAGCTGTGATGGCTTGGAGAAACAGTTTAAACTGGCAGTGTAAACAAGAGCAGGGCATGTATGAGTAGTTGAGAATGGTGAATAGGAGTATGACTAGACAGAAGATAGTAGGGATGACAAGTTTTTTTGGGGCACAGTCTAAGTTGGTCTGGTGTCTGGAATGAGACTGCGGCCTAATAAAAAGGAGCATCCATACAGGAGCTCAAATGGGCTGTACCTTGTAGCATTCCGAGGACAGGTCTGACTTCTGAGAAAGGAAAGTCGTAAAAGTATTGTCCAGTCCTTTTTAAGTTGGTGGCTGAGCTTGGTGAGGTGTGTTTTTAAAAGACCTTTAGTCCGTTCTACTCTTCCTGAAGACGGAGGACCGTAAGGGATATAAAGGTTTCACTGAATACTAAGAGCCTGAAAAACTGCTTGGCTGATTTGACTAATAAAGGCTGGTCTGTTATCAGACTGTATAGAGGTGGGAAGGCTAACTGAGAAATTGTGTCTGACAGAAGGGAAGAAATGACTGCGGTGGCCTTCTCAGACCCTGTAGGAAAGGACTCTACCTATCCAGTGAAAGTGTCTCCCTAGACTAAGAGGTATTTTAGTTTTCTGACTTGGGGCATGTTGAGTAAAGCTAATTTGCCAGTCCTGGGTGGGGGCAAATCCTCAAGCTTGATATGTAGGGAAGGGAGGGGGCCTGAATAATCCCTGAGCAGTAGTAGAATAGCAGATGGAACACTGAGAAGTTATTTCCTTGAGGATAGATTTCCACGATGGAAAGGAAATGAGAGGTTCTAAGAGGTGGGCTAGTGGCTTGTACTATAGCATAGCCTGACTTTGCTGGTGTGTGGCGATTAGGCCTGGTGGAACTGCCATCAATAAATCAAGCATGATCAGGGTGAGGAACAGGAAGGAAGGAAATATGGGGAAATGGGGTGAATGTCAGGTGGATCAGAGAGATACAGTCATGGGGGTCAGGTGTGGTATCAGGAATAATGTGGAAGGCCGGATTGAAGTCCGGGCCAGGAATAATGATAATTGTGGGACTTAACAAAGAGTGAGTACAGCTGAAGGAGCCGGGGAGCAGAAAGTATATGTGTCAGGTATGAGGAAGAAAATAGATTTTGGAAGTTATGAGAAATGTAGAGAGTAAGTTGAGCATAGTTGGTGATTTTGAGGGCCTCTAAAAGTATTAGGGCAGCAGCAGCCGCTGCATGGAGACATGATGGCTAGGCTAAAACAGTAAGGTCAAGTTGTTTGCACAGAAAGGCTACAGGGTGCAGTTCTGGCTCTTGTGTAAGAATTCTGACTGCACTAACCATGCCTAGGAAGGAAAGGAGTTGTTTTGTAAGGGATTGACGTTTGGGAGATTCAACGGACATGATCAGCAGGGAGAGTACGTGTGTTTTTATGAGAATTATGCCGAGATAGGTAACAGATGAGGATGAAATTTGGGCTTGACTGAAGTAATGGGGGCTGTCTGTGAAGCCTTGCGGCAGTACAGCCCAGGTAATTTGCTGAGCCTAATGGGTGTCAGGGTCAGTCCAAGTGAAAGCGAAGAGAGGCTGGGATGATGGGTGCAAAGGAATTGTAAAGAAAGCATGTTAGAGATCCAGAACAGAATAATGGATTGTGGAGGGAGGTATTGAGGTTAGGAGAGTATATGGGTTTGGCACCATGGGATGGATAGGCAAAACAATTTGGTTGATAAGGCATAGATCCTGAACTAACTTGTAAGGCTTGCCTGGTTTTAGGACAGGTAAAATGGGGGAATTGTAAGGAGAGTTTATAGGCTTTAAAAGGCCATGCTGTAGCAGGCGAGTGATAACAGGCTTTAACCCTTTCAGAGCATGCTGTGGGATGGGATATTGGCATTGATCGTGGTAAGGGTGATTAGGTTTTAATGAGATGGTAAGGGATGCATGATCGGTCACCAAGGAGGGAGTAGAGGTATCTTATACTTGTGGGTTAAGGTGGGGGAATACAAGAGGAGGACGCAAAGGAGGCTTTGGATTAGGAAGAAGGGCAGCAATGAGATGCAGCTGTAGTCCAGGAATAGTCAGGGAAGCAGATAATTTAGTTAAAGTGTCTCGGCCTAATAAGGGAACTGGGCAGGTGGGGATAACTAAAAGGAGTGCTTAAAAGAGTATTGTCTAAGTTGCCACCAGAGTTGGGGAGTTTTAAGAGGTTTAGAAGCCTGGCTGTAAATACCCACAACAGCTATGGAGGCAAGGGAAACAGGCCCTTGAAAATAAGGTAATGTGGAGTGGGTAGCCTCCGTACTGATTAAGAAGGGGACGGACTTACTTTCCACTGTGAGAGTTACGTGAAGCTCGGCGTCGGTGATGGTCTGAGGGCTTCCAAGGCAATCGGGCAGCGTCAGTCTTCAGCCGCTAAGCCGAGAAGATCTGGGAAGCAGTCAGAAACCTTGGGCCAGAGTTCCAGGCACTCTGGGAGTGGCTGCCAGGTGAGTTGGACAGTCCAGTGGGGTCCCGCACAGATGGGATGCGGCTTAGGAGGAATCCCAGGCTGCAGGCATTCCTTGGCCTGGTGGCCAGATTTCTGGCACTTGTAGCAAGCTCCTGGGGAAGGAGGTTCTGGAGGAACACCTGGCCGCTGCGGTTCAGGCATTTGGAAGTTCTTGTGTGCTGGAGATATGGCTTGGGTTTGTCTCACAGTGGAGGCAAGGAATTGCAACTTTTTTCTATTATTGTGCACCTTGCAGGTGAGGTTAATTAAATCTTGTTGTGGGGTTTGAGGGCCGGAATTTAATTTTTGGAGTTTAATGTCGGGAGCAGATTGGGTAATAAAATGTATTTTGAGAATAAGACGGCCTTTTGACCTTTTAGGGTCTAGGGCTGTAAAGTGTCTCAGGGTTGCTGCCAAAGGAGTCATGAACTGGGCTGGATTTTTATATTTGATGAAAAAGAGCCTAAACGCTATCTGATTTGGGATAAAGAAAAAGGAACATTAACCTTGACTATACCTTTAGCTCCAGCCACCTTTTTAAGAGTAAATTGCTGGGCAGGTGGGGGAGGGCTAGTCACGGAATGAAACTGTAAGCCGGAGCAGGTGTGAGGAGGGGAGGTGATAAAAGGATTATAGGGTGAAGGAGTGGAGGCTGAGGAAGAATTGAGACCTAGCTCGGCCTGGCGAGGGGCAGCCTGGGGAGGAGGGGAGAGGTCAGATGGGTCTGTAGAAAAGGAAGATTAGAAAGACTCAGAGATGCTTGGGGTTGGGACTGAGGGGACAGGTGGGAGGGAAAGAAGGAAGATTTGGGATAAGTTGCATTGGGAACAGAGACTAGAGAGGGACTGATGGGTAAAAGAATGCCTGGACATCAGGCACCTCAGACCGTTTGCCCATTTTATGACAAGAATTATTTAGATCTTGTAGGATGGAAAAATTGAAAGAAGTGCCATTTTCCAGCTATTTGGAACTACTGTCGAGTTTGTATTGGGGTCAAGCGGCATTGCAGAAGAAAATAAGACACTTAGATTTTAGGTCAGGTGACAGTTGAAGAGGTTTTTTGAGGACACAGGCTAAGGGAGAAGAAG
Source organism: Hylobates moloch (assembly GCF_009828535.3). NCBI lineage: Eukaryota > Metazoa > Chordata > Mammalia > Primates > Hylobatidae > Hylobates > Hylobates moloch. Next base: position 26,005,936 of record NW_026652276.1, read on the forward strand.
GAAGAATGGAGGGTTGGAAGGTTGCCCATAGTGAAGGAAGCAAGCCTAGAGAAAAGAGAGAGTAGAGACACAGAGACACGGAGGGAAGGGGTTCGGGGGTTCTTACCTTCCAGAAAAGTGGGAAAGGGGTTGGGGCGCAGAGATAAGAGGTCAGGGTGTGGAAATAAGGGATGAGGCACAGAGATAAGAGGTCAGAGCACGGAAATAAGGGATTGGGGCACAGAGATAAGAGGTCGGGGCGTGGAAATAAGGGATTGGGGCGCAGAGATATAAGAGGTTGGGGCGTGGAAATAAGAGATTGGGTGCAGAGATAAGAGGTCGGGGCTCCAAAATAAGGGATTGGGGTGCAGAGATACGAGGTTGGGGTACTTACCCCTCCTCTAGAAAAGAGGGACTTGCCACTCAGGGCGAAGAAGAAGTGGTTGGGGATTTCTTGCCCCCCAGAAAGGTGGAGAAGGGGTAGAGACACGGAGAGAAGGGGTTGGGGTACTTGCCTCTTCCCCAGAAAAGCGGGACTTGCCACTAAGGGTGAACCAAGGCAGGCATTCCCGCGTGGTCTGACACCTCTGAAACCTGGGTGAATAATCAGAGAGGCATCTCTGCAATGATTAAACACCAAGGGAAGGCTGCCTTCCCTAGTCTGTGACTGGCGCCAGAGTTTTGGGTCCACGGATAAAATGTGTCTCCTTTGTCTCTACCAGAAAATGAAAGGAATTGAAATTAAGAGAAGGGAGAGATTGAAGAGTGGAAAGGAGAAAGTGGTTGAGGGACAGTGAGAGAGGTTGGAGACGAGACTAAGAAAAGGCCGCTTACCTGATTTAAAATTGGTGAGATGTTCCTTGGGCTGGTCAGTCTGAGGACCTGAGGTTGTAGGTGGATCTTTCTCATGGAGTAAAGAACAGGAGGACAGGGGATTCATCTCCCAAGGGAGGTCCCCCGATCCGAGTCACGGCACCAAATTTCATGCACATCCGTGTGTAGAGACCATCAAACAGGCTTTGTGTGAGCAACATGGCTGTTTATTTCACCTGGGTGCAGGTGGGCTGAGTCCGAAAAGAGAGTCAGTGAAGGGAGATAGGAGTGGGGCCGTTTTATAGGATTTGGGTAGGTAAAAGAAAAAGGAGGTTGTTCTCTGTCCGACAGGAGTGGGGGTCACAAGGTACTCAGTGGGGGAGCTTTTGAGCCAGGATGAGCCAGGAGAAGGAATTTCACAAGACAGTGTCATCAGTTAAGGTAGGAACAGGCCATTTTCACTTCTTTTGTGGTGGAATGTCATCAGTTAAGGCAGGAACCGGCGATCTGGATGTGTATGTGCAGGTCACGGGGGATACGATGGCTTAGCTTGGGCTCAGACGCCTGACAGCTACTGTGTGAGATATCTCGCCTCTCCTATTTCATATTCAGAGAGGTTCTGGTCTGGAGATGGTTGGGCTTATTTTAAAACTTAATGACTCTTGGCTAACACACGGTGAAACCCCATCTCTACTAAAAATACAAAAAAATTAGCCGGGCATGGTGGTGGGCGCCTGTAGTCCCAGCTACTCAGGAGGCTGAGGCAGGAGAATGGTGTGAACCTGGGAGGCGGAGCTTGCAGTGAACCCTGATTGCACCACTGCACCCCAGCCTGGGTGACAGAGCAAGACTCCATCTCAAAAAAAAAAAAAAAACAACAACAACAAAAAAGAAACTTAATGAGAAAAACTTTAAGGGCCTTATGCTTGAATGCTGTGCTGAACTTTTAGTTGCGTTAAGTAGTCACAGGCTGGACATCTCCTGCAGAACAGTTGTCCTGAAAATGTACAGGTTTATTATGTGCTGCATGGCTACATTATAAATACTCATTTATGTGAAAGTGACCCTTTCAAACTGTGAGCTCTTTGAGGTCTGTGAATTCCCAGCAAATAAAACAATGCCTACCCTATAGTAAATGCTCAATTAATGACCTGAACTCATTTCAAGCTATAAAATAGATGAGATGAAAGATTGGGGATCAATTAAAAACATCCTCATTAGTTCGCACCACTGCACTCCAGCCTGGGCAACAGAGCGAGACCCTGTCTCAAAACAAACAAACAAAAAACATTCTCATTAATGGAAGGACAAATTAGCAACCTGCCATTTTAATAAAAGAAGAAAGGCAATACAGAGTGGCAGAAGAGTTTTAACTGCTCTTCCTCTCCTTTCACTGAAGCCATCTTTGACTACCGGAAATAGCATAACACACTCGAGTTTTGGACTGATGGATCAGAATACTAGTACCGGGAAGATTTATTTATTTTTTGTAGCTGTAATATGCCGAGGGAACCGAAGAATTAAAATATTCTCCTCTCCTCCTTTCAGATAGGGCAGATTCTTAGGCAGCCAGTTCTAAGTGTTACAGGAAAGGGGTCCCGACCTGGACCCCAAGAGAAGGTTCTTGGATCTCACGCAAGAAAGAATTCAGGGCGAGTCCATAGAGTTAAACGAAAGCAAGTTTATTAGGAAAGTAAAGGAATAAAAGAATGGCTACTCCATAGACAGAGCAGCCTCTAGGGCTGCTGATTGCCCATTTTTATGGTTATTTATTGATGATATGCTAAACAAGGGGTGGATTATTCATGCCACATAGGCATGTAGATAACCAGTAGTGACACAAACAGTTCTTTGTCCATAGGCATGCAAGTAAATTTTGTTTTCTGTAAACACACCATTGGTGTTTCTCCATAACCTATTTTAGACCACATAGGGTAACTCCCTGAAGTTGCCATGGCATTTGTAAACTGTCATTGTAAACTGCCATGCACTGGTGGGAGTGCAGCAGTGAAGACAACCAGAGGTCTCTCTCTTGGTTTTGGTGGGTTTTGAGATCTCTCTCCCTCTTGGTTTTGGTGGGTTTTGCCAGCTTCTTTACTGTAACCTGTTTTTATCAGCAAGGTCTTTATACTCTGTATGTTGTGCTGACCTCCTATCTCATCCTGTGACTTAGAATGCCTTAACTGTCTGGGAATGCAGCCCAGTAGGTCTCAGCCTCATTTTTATCCACCTCCTATTCAAGATGGAGTTATTCTGTTTCAAACACCTCTGACATAAGGGTAAATGGCTAAAAAGACTGAGAAGACTTTAGAAGTGGAAGTGGGGAGAGAACAAGGTAGAGACCAGACAGGAGGGGTTCTTTGAGGCCCACCTGAGGTGGACTTCATGGATTCTTCAATGGGGAAAGTAAAGAACAATTTTGTACTGTTGTCTGGGTTTTATAATTTTAAAAATAGAATAGAATCACGAATCTCAAATATAAAATGAATACACATTAGAGATTTTACTTAAATCATTAATTAATGAGAGAACTAGTAAGATGTTACAACTAATTCAAAGGAAAATTTAAAGAACCAGCAAACGATGCTGCAATAAATTTACAAATAGATGCAAAACTGTCTCATTCCACAGTGGAGGAGGAAAACCAATGGTGTATTTTCAGAGAACAAAATTGACTTGCATGTTTATGGACAAAGAACTGTTTGTGTCACTACCAATTATCCACAACTTAAAGAGTTGTAAAACAGTGAAAGTCAGGGAAAGGCACAGAGGCCTCATAGAACCACATAACTTGAAATGATGTATTTAGACAATGCCTAGTTCTCCACTGAAGACACCTTACAATAACTTTGGTCCATTTCAAAGTATTTTACTTTTTTTTGCTTTATTTATATATGTTTGATTGTCTGATAGTAACACTTTCTTTGAGGTAACAGACTGTACTTTCAGGAAAAGAAACTGATCTGTAACTTCCTCTTTGAACAACTTCAGCAGGCCAGGATGAAATGTTTGTGGGTAGTGTCTTAGTCCATTTAGAGTTTCTATACAGAAATACCTGAGGCTGGGTAATTTATGAAGAAGAAAATCCTTGTTGGGTTCACGATTCTGACGGCTGGAAGATTGGGCATCTGCTGAAAGCCTCAGGCTGCCTCTGCTCTCAGTGGAAGGTGAAGGGAAGCTGGCGTGTGCAGAAATCACATGGGTGAGAAAGGAGGCGAGAGAACGAGGAGAGGTACCAGGCTCTTTTTGACAACCAGCTCTCGCTGGTACTAATAGAGCCAGAGCTTATTCATGACCATGAAGACAGTGTCAAGCCATTCATAAAAAATCCATCCTGGCTGGGAACGGTGGCTCACACCTGTAATCCCAGCACTTTGGGAGGCCAAGGTGGGCGGATCATGAGGTCAGGAGATCAAGACCATCTTGGCTAACACAGTGAAACCCTGTCTCTACCAAAAATCCAAAAAAAAAGAAAAAAAGAAAAAAAGCCAGGTGGGGTGGCAGGTGCCTGTAGTACCAGCTACTCAGAAGGCTGAGGTAGGAGAATCACTTGAACCTGGGAGGCAGAGGTTCCAGTGAGCCTGGCAACAGAGCGAGACTTGGTCAAAAAAAAAAAAAATCCATCCCCATGACTCAAACACTTCCTGCTTCCTATTAGGTTCTGTCTCCCACAACGGGGATAATTTTAATATGAGGCTTGGGGGGACAAACATCTAACCTATACTGGGTAGCTTTCAGGTTAAGCGGGGAAGGGTGAGCAGAAGTCCATTTTGTGTGCCCATAGGGTGTGCATAGGTATACCTCTTCTGAGACAACAGTTACAGTTAAATTTTAGACCAAATATTAACCTAAGTTGTTGCATCTAGTGTAGTCTCTGCCCTACCTTGAGCTACATCCTGTGGGCACATGAAAATCTTGAAAGGTTACAATTTGGAGCCCCTTCAAGAGCAGAAAAGCATAGCATCCCTCTCCCACAATTTTTTTTTCTAGTGCTCCTGTGGGTAGGCTCTGCTAGGTATTAGGGAAAGAAGAAGTGTCTGTCAGAACAGTCCTTAATGCAAAAAGGGCTTGGATACATGGAAAGGAGGTCTTTGAAGTGAAAGGAACATCATGAGAGGAGAGCACTCAGAAACCTCCACAGTAATGGTTTTCTGAGAATATGCGTTCTTTGTTTTTGTTAAAATAATTAATTAGGAGGCCAGTAGACTGGCTACTATGTAAGCCAAGTCAATGTAAACGGTCATATTCTAGGAAAATGAAACTTAAGCTTAACCAACCAGAACTGCCAATTAATTTCTAATTAGGGACTTTCCAGTGGAATGGTCCAAATTACACTTCTGCTCCATTTTAACCAATTGTATTTTCTTTACCTTGCTTTTGAGAGTCACCCTATGAAAGTTTCACCCTATGAAAGTCTTCCTCTCATGCCCGATTGGTGGAGCCCCAACCACCTGCGATCTGGAGCTGCCTGATTCATGAATTGCTGTCTGCTCAAATAAAATTTCAATGTGGCTAACTTTATCTTTTAACACTTTCATCAGAGTATTGTCGCAAGGATGTAAAAATATATATAGCTGAAAACTCAGTTCTGATTGTTTTTCTGGCCTCATAGCTCAGACCAAAAGAGGCCATTTAAAGTTGAGTAGTGAAAACAGAAAAGAAACTTAAATTTTTTTTTTTTTTTGAGACAGGGTCTCACTCTATCACCCAGGCTGGAGCGCAGCGGCACAATCAGGGCTCACTGAAGCCTTGACCTCTTGGGCTCAAGTGATCCTCCTGCCTCAGCCTCCCCAGTAGCTGGGACTACAGGCATGCACCATCATGCCAAGCTAATTTGTAAACATTTTTGTAGAGATTGGGTCTTGCTATGTTGCTCAGGCTGGTCTCAAACTCCTGTGCTCAAACAATTCTCCCATCTTGGTTTCCCAAAGTGCTGGGATTACAGGCGTGAGAGGAATTTATACTTTTTAAAGATGGAGACATGGATATTTAGTTAGGAAAACCAATGTGCCTGAAGTGGCTCAGTATTTCTGAGTCATGAGATCATGGATGACATTAGTGGTGAATATAAAATCATCCTCCAGGTTTGGATTTGAAAGGTGACTCTTGAGAATTTACTTTTTGATGGGGCATTTAGTGCAAGCTATTGCTTTAAATCACAAAGCTCTATCTGCTTACTCATTTTTTTTTGCGCTTTCTCCAGTAAGTAAACATTGGTGGAGATGTTTATCTTCTCCTTGCATTAGAATTTTTGAAAATCCATTATGAATAATAATAGTTAACTGAACTCCAAGTCTTAGCACTTGGTCTGAAAAGAAAGGAAGAAGACACCAACCTTCCTTTAAAACCTTTAAGTTTTTTTTCGTTTTTTTGTTTTTTTAAAATACAACGTGTTTGCTACATTACATCTGTGCATTACAGATAGCTTGAAAGCCAGACATAATTTGTGATTCTAACTAATTTTTATAATTTTAGCTTTAATGCAAAATAGCTGGGGTTTTGGGATTGGGTTAGGATCTTGCTGTAAAAGTATGAAAATGAAACTGTAGACTTTATCTCCTTTCTGAGTAAACATACAGACAAAAATATGTCTGTGAAGCTTGAGAGCATATGATAATTTTTTTTTCTTATGGGAATACTTAGCACAATAATAAATTTAAAAAAATTAACCCAGAATAACAAAGTTAATAACACAGTTAACCCAGAATGGAGAATTACTTCTTTCTGCATTGTATTTATATCAAGTCCAATATCTCAAAAAGAAGTTGGCTCAGAATCATTGATTTAAAATAGGTCATTGGTGAATTAATGAAACATAACGCCCCAAATTCTCAGCTGAATTAAATAAATAAGCCAGATAGAACCCCTGGTAGATACAAATGTCTAGTTTATATCTCCCAAGTTACAAAGAGAGTGATTACTGAATTGGGGAGAAGGGTGGAGTTTGACATATGGAGTGATTTATGAGTCCGTGTTCCATGGGAAAACATCAGGCTAAAATCAATTCAGGTTTTACTTGCATTGTATTCTCTTTCAAACTGGATGAGGATTCAGGAGTAGTCGGTATGTTAGGTGTGTAAAGATACAAATTCACATCGTGTGCTTGGAAGTGTTTCTCCTCCTGTAGGTGCGTCTCAATAGTGCATGAATAAGATTGAGGAGGACAAATGAGGTGGTCTCCACTTCTTGATCAATACTAGAAGCTGAAATTAAAATGAGAGAATGGATAATTGAAGATATTTTAGCATTCTGTTTGGCACCTAGAAAAAGTGGGAGTAATGGTTTTTGAGAATTGTGCATTCAGATTTACCACACCTATAGGACAGCTGGAAAGATGACAAGTGAGAAAAACAGAGACACAGAGAAGGGCTTCAATTCCTTAGCGGTCATGCATTCCTAGGCTACCCAGCAATGGCCAGGTCCTTGGCTGTCATTTGGTCTTCAAGTTCTCTGCTGCTTGTGAAAGAGATTAAGGGCTAATGTGCTCCCTGGTGAGGTGGAAACATCAAATTTTGCTCGACCTGATAGAACTGTAAGGCTGGAATATCCCTAGATGGCTGTTCCAGAAGAGCCAGCTTATCCATCCATTGCTGTTATTCTTATTAGTAAAAATTTATTTTCACTTGACAGCAGTGGCTGCTGTAAAATCACCTTTCCAGTGACAGTTGTTTCAAGGAGCAGAACTGCCTGAAGTCCCAGAGTGTCTGCTAATGATTGTCTTCTGGGTACCTCCCAGGTGGCTGGAGGATCATGGCCTCTGGGATTTCCCCTTCTTGCCTGGGGTGTGAGGTTGACGGTAGAGAGGATGCCAGATCCGAAGAGCTCCTGAGGGAGGATAGCACAGATATTCTGAGTGGGAAATGGAAGGGCTAGAATCGCAGTGGTGCCATAAACTTGAAATTGAGTGTTGAGAATAGAGAGGTTGAGAAGAGAGCTGAAATGATTGAATAATATTAACAGTGTTAACAATCTTAAGATATCTCCTTCTAACTACATATAGGAACAATTGGGCTGTGACTCGTGAGGTCATTCCTTATATTTTGAGACCTAGAATCTGTAAGACAGAAAAATATTTCACAGCGCAGTGAGATTGTCCCTTGCAACATCAGCCAGGTATAATTGATGGCCGTGGTATGACCTAAGAGGTGTGAGTGTGAGCTAATGAGACTAGCTCTTGTGTGAGGATTAAGTAATTTGTGCCTTCTTCATGGTAACACTTCATTTAACGTTCTGAAAACAGTGAAACACAAAACCAGTGGGAGGCAAGAGAAAACCCTCTTTCATCCTAAATCAGTGGCTGAAACATCTCAATTCAGAGCTGGCCCACCCACGCCTCTCAAATCTTACAGCAACTCTTTAAACTGGGGGGAAAAAGGGATTCAAATTCACACTCCATCTTTAAGCAAATTATTTTTCTTTAAAAATAATTTAAAAAATACTTTAATAGGGTTCAGAACACATTACCCCAAGTCATCCCAAAATATGCCTCTTTGGCATAAGGATTATTTTGAGCTGGTTATTTTGAGAACCTGCGGACACAGGAGACACTCTGAAAACAGAAGTTACCCTTTTGTAAGAGAAATTTATACCTATGAAGGAAATCTTCACTTTTAATGATATCTCCCTCTCCGCACCAGGAAGATAGGGCTAACTAAATCACTAGAGACTCTTATCAATGGAGAAAGTGTGGACTTAAATCTGCAAAATAAACCTGGTTCTTATTTATTGCACTTTTCCTGACCACCTCCCCATAACCATGTCTTTCTCCACACTCCTCTTTCTTTGTTTCAGGGGACAATAGTATTTAAGCCTGAAGTCTAAGACAATTCTTTAGCCTTGAGATTTAATCTTTGAGATTTCCCAAAGTTATTGCTCATGTATACAGGAGGTATACATGTTAATAAACTTCTGTTTATTTTTCTCTTGTTAATCTGTCTTTTGCTGCAGGGAATCCCAGATAAGAACCATGGAGGGTAGAGAGGAAATTATTTTTCCTCTCTTATACTTACTTGCACAGGGCAAAACTTTTAAGTTAGCACATACAAATGTAGAGGAAAAGTAAGTTTCCATCCCCAACCCCTAATTCTTCTTCCCAAAGACAAAAGCTGAGAGTATTTTCTGGTAGAAGCTACCAGAGGCAGTCTTTCCAAATTCAAATGTGTACATGTGTGTTTATGGATCTATCATCTTTTTAATACACACACTTATGTAAGTACATGTGTGCATATATGTATATGTGTGTTTCCCTACCCTCATAACTATTAGCATGTTATACATACTGTTCTGCATTTTGCTTTTTTACATATCTTGAATAGCATTTCCTATGTTTGTCTCATTTTTTAATGCCACAGTGAATATTTTAATACACGTTTCTTTGTAGATAAATATAAATAAATCTGTGGGATCAGTTCCAAAAGAGTAGAATTTCTGTGTCAAAGAGTATATACATTTTAAATTTTGATATATATTGACAAAATTTCCTCCAATTCACACTTGAAGGGGAGAAAAGAGATTGTTTTCTGTATACCCATCTAGGTTCTGTGGCTAAGACCCATGAATCAAACTGATAAAAGTCAGATTGATAAGACAAAAAGGTTTTAATTATCGATGTATGCATGGGAGTTCATAAAGAGAACGATGGCTCAAGAAAGTGGCTAGAAGATGGAGGCTTATATACTATTTTTGGGTAACCAAAGAAAAAGGGATTTGGGGCTTTTGGACAGGGCAGCAAATTATGGAAGGATGAGGATGTAACCGCCCAATGGGTTCACTTTGCCCACTGCCTAGAGATAGCTGATTTATCAAGACAGGGAAATTGCAATGGAGAAAGAGTAATTCACACAGAGCCGCCTGTGTGGGAGACCAGAGTTTTATTATTACTCAAATCAGTCTCCCCAAGCGTTCAGGGTTCAGAGTTTTTAAAGATAATTTGGTGGGTAGGGGCTTGGGAAGTGGGGAGTGCCGACTGGTCAGATTGGAGATGGAATCGTAGGGGGTTGAAATGAATTTTTCTTGCTGTTTTCTGTTTCTGGGTGATGGTTGAGACAGATTACCAATCTGGGTGGTGTCAGCTGATCCATCAAGTATAGAGTCTGAAAAATATCCTAAGCACTGATCTTAGGTTTTATAATAGTGATGTTATCCCCAGGAGCAATTTGGGAAGGTTCAGACTCTTGGACCCTAAACTGTAATTTCTAATCTTGTAGCTGATTTGTTAGTACTGCAAAGGCAGACTGGTCCCCAGGCAAGAAGGGGTCTTTTCAGGAAAGGACTTTTATCAGTTTTGTTTCAGAGCCAAACCATGAACTGAATTTCTTCCCATAGTTAGTTCAGCCTGTGCCAGGAGTGAACAAGAACAGCTTAAAAGTTAGAAGCAAGATGGAGTTGGTAAGGTCTGATTTCTTTCACTGTCATAATTTCCTCAGTTATAATTTTGCAAAGGCGGTTTCAAGGAGAGAAAATGTTTGGTAAATAAAGATTGTCTTTTATTCAGATAAGAGTCTCTCATGTGATCAGAATTGTCTCTGGAAATAGCTCTCCCCCTGGTTAAGAGACATCTTTACAAATGGAAATTCCTTTAAACATGTATATTTCCTTTATGCAAGGGGAAATTTATACACTGTTTTTAGGCATTTTGAGGGAGATGAAGAGGTTTTTCTGTATCTGCTGGTTCTCAGTTGCCTTTAGCTCAGAATATTCTCTATGCCAAAGTGGTACATTTGTGGCCACATACTCTTCACACTCACACCAGCAATGCCTCAAAGTTGTTTTTCCCTTGAATTCCTGCTCACACAGCTCAGGTTTTTGATAGAGTTAACAACAATTTAATTTCTTCTTTCTGTCTCTCTCTTCCATCTATCCAAAGTGGGGTTTTTGTGTAATATTAGCAACTTTCAAAAAACAAGCTGTTGCCTAGATAATGCAGCTCTTCTTACATACTGCTCTTGTTGTCTGAAGTTATGGGAGCTGCAGTATTAACAGAATAGATGCAGTTGATTTGATTTGTATTTAATCTAATATTTGATTCTAATTTAATTATACGATTGTCCTAAGTCCCACTACTGAAAGCAAGAGGATATAATTCTTACTTCCAGGTAGCTTAAATTGTTCAGCAATTAAAAGGTAAACAAAAGACCTGGAAAAATTGTTAGTAAGATGCTTTGAAATATTTGTGGACAAACGTGTATATCTGGATATATATCTGTTTTTGGCATACATAATTGCATGAACATCAGCATATACTTGTTTGCCTGAGGCCTGAAAGGAATCTGAATGTGATAAGAAATAAAGGAATAGACCAGCAGTGAATTGAAGCTGTCCTTCTGGTGGTCAATTCCAAGGGAGTGAGGAGCAGATTGGAATTGAGCAATGGGAAGAGTATAGTTGGCTTTTCAGGAATTTGGCTATGATAGGAAAAGAGAAGGAAAGGAGGATAGGAAAGGAGAGTCATTGGAAAAGAGAAAATACAAGACTCAGAGAAAAAAGGTTGTGGTGCAGCTCAGAGAGGCTGGGCTCCCAGGTATGAGAGGAAAGGAGGCAGGACACTGCTGAGAAAGGGGAGTGGGCAATTAGTGATGCCCATTGAGATAGCTCAGAATAGAGGTAAGAGAAGTTGGTTTGTTTAATAGAGGGAATACAGGACTCGGATGTCAGCCAGGTGTAAACCCTGGGTCAACCACCCCTAGATTTATGACCTTTACATGTCTGGGTTTTCTTGCTTATAATGGAGGTGTCATGGTTATCATAAGGCTGAAGGTTTGAGGCACAGGAGGATGTCTGGTCCCATTAGCTTGGGAACACAGAGCACAGTATCAGAGATGATGACTTTGGAGATGTGGATGGACAGGGAAGAATGATATAGGAGTTAAAAAGGTATTATTTAGGCAGATAGGGTATGAGAGCCCTTGGTAAGGTTTTCCTTTGAATAAAAGGCAGCCCCCAAATCATTTTCTTTTCTAACAAAGAGCAGCCTGTAAAATCAAGCTGCAGACATAGACAAGCAAGCTGGAAGCTTGCATGGGTGAATCCTGGCAGTTGTGCCAATATGAAAAGGCTATCTGGGACTAGGCATGTTCAAAATGGTGGCTCCATCTCCTTTTCTCTTTGCCAGCCACGTGTACAGTAAGAAGCAGGCAACATGGCGCTGGCCAGGCAAAGACCTCATTTGCATAATAAGATTAGGGTGGGGCAGCCAGCTTCCCCGTGCATTATGTAAACGTCACACCTGGCCCAACCAATCTTTGGGCCCTATTTAAATCAGACACCGCTTCCTCAAGCCTGTAGGTAAAATCTGGTGTACTCCACTATGGGCCACAAGTCCCACTGGGGTGCCCCTCTCTGTCCCAGGAGAGAGAGCTATTCTCCTTTCTCTTTCTTTTGCTTATTAAACCTCTGCTCCTAAACCCACTTCTTGCGTCAGTATGCTTGATTCTCTTGGCCTGAGACAATGAACTTCAGGTATTTACCCCAGACGACGCCGCTTCAACATTGTAAAGCCCATCTTTAAAATGCAAGTGTTTAAATACATCTCTGCATTAAAGGAATGGTTGAAGGGAAAAATCCCAAGTAGCCACATGAATATGGTTATGCAGAGACAACCAGGACCACTGTTTAAAAAGTGATCAATGCCTGTTCAATAGGCAGTGGAGGTAGCTTAGGAAAACTACTGGCAGGACTGGACTGTAAGCACAGAGATGTGTCAAACAGGACCCCATGTGCAAATCTCCTTTCAGAAAGAATGTAAACTTACGCTTTTGGTCCATTTTCCATTTGTACCGTCATCCTCTGAGGTGTTACTAAGCCTTGAAAAACCCCCATGTTATTAAATACAAAAGCAGTGAAGGGCAGCACTTGGGCTATCAGTATATTGGTGCAGTTGCAACAGATTTTGAATCATTTCCTTGATGAGATCTGGTCTCCAAAATACGGCCTGTATTGTTTCAGGAAAAGAGTTGCTTTCTTCCCATGTTAGGAGACTCTGGTTTGGCCAGCAGAGGTACAGAGATAAGCCATGTGGGATTCAGGAGAGGCTTCCTCTGCATCAGGAGGTATTTATCTATCTTGCCTTTCCTCTCACGATGGCCAGTTATCAGATAATGTTGTCTCTTATATGAGATGTATTCTCCAAGGTGAAAAGTGGTACAGGGCTCAAAAGACATCCTCTGACACTGAAGGGTGTTAGAATCAGGTAAGAGCCCCCAAAAGCCATCTGCATTGTAAGGGTTTCACTTATGTATTACAGATTACTGTTCCTGCAAGGATATCAAAACACTCCACAAGCATTACGTTATTTATTCTCATTTTAAATTGATAACGAAGAGAAGCAGAAATGAGCTGAGATTAGATGCTTGCCCACACTCACAGGATCAGTCAAGAAAACACATTACCCCCAGGGTGAGGACTCGAGGCGTTTTCACGTTGGAGGAGCTCCCAAAAAGGCAAAACAAAAGATCCCTCATCAAGGTTTATATTCATATCCATCTTTCCAGATGGCCACGGCTTCAACCTGGCTGAAAATTTGAGAATGCAACCTTCGGCCCTGCCTGCTACCTTGAAAAAAAAAGTCGTGGCCATTGATTGAGTGTAATGACGCCCAGCTGCAGGGTTTCCTCACCACTAGCTCTTGCAGGGGAAATAGGGCTATAAACTCAGACCCCTCTTGAGGCATGGAGGGAAGAAACTGTCTGGGTCCTTGCTTGACACCTGGACCTCACCGTGGTGCAAAGTGAAACTCATCAACTCAAGTGGCCAAGAAAAGCAGATGTTTAGCACAGCTAAGTGTAAAGTGTGGGGGAAATGGCTTTATGGGCCTTTGGCTGAGATGCTCACATTGAATGTTCTGCATAGGAAGTCATCAGGTACTGGAATAGTATAAACAGACCTTACTTCGTGGAGTAATTTACTTTGGATTGGTGGCAACAGCAACAATTTCTAGCACAAAGGAACATAAGGATCTACCTTTTATTTGAAAGATTTTCCAACTAGCAAGGGCTGCTTGTAATGAAAACTAGGGGCATTGCTTCCTTAATTTTTAGTGCTTATTCATCATCAGAGGGGATGATGTTGACTTGTGGTGACAGTATTTCCCAAAGCTCTTTCCATGGTATGATTGCCTTAGTCTCTCCAACCACCCATGGGAGATGTAGGGATTATTGTCACTAGTAAACCCGTGGGGAAACCGAGGCTTAGACGGCTCGAGAAATTTGCTCAAGGGCACACAGTCAGTAAATAGTGAGAAATAAACTGAGGTTAAGTCTAAGTTCAGAGCTCCTTTCACTCAACTGGTGTTTCTCAAAGTGTGGTATATGCCACTGGTGAGACATTAGATAATTTCAGGTGGTGCTGGAATGGAAATAGAAACATTTTAATATTTAGGCTTTTATTTTAATTTAATTTAAAAGGGGGACAAGCAGAATAGCATAGGGGTTAACTCAGGTGAACTCAGGCTAAACTCAAGTGCCAGAGCCATCCTACCTGGATTCTAATTCCAATTCTATGACTTATGATGTGATTATTTCCTCATTAGTTTAAGTCTCAATTTCCTAATCTGTAAATTGGGGATAATAGTAACCGTACCTCATAGGGTTATTGCAAAGATTCAATGAGTTAATATTTGTAATGAGTTAATATTTGGTTACATTATAAGAGTTCTATAAGTGTTTATTAAGAAAATAAAAAGACACATGGAACTTATGATTGCATTGGATATTTTGAATTTAAAGAGAGTAAAATAGGCATTTAAGTAAAAGAAAAAGATTGGAATAATTTGAAGTAAAATAGGTAACTAATAGCACAGGTAATGGTCATCTATGAAGACCACGACTAGTCTATATCAGATAGGACAGTAGCACAAAGAAGACTGAGCCCACTGGGAGGCACTGGGGGCTGGACTGCGTTGCCTTGCTGCTGGAGGGAAAGATAGCAGTGGAAGTCTCAGCCTGTATCAGGACATTTGCTTATGTTTTGTATCCATTTACCCTCTCCTCTGTTCTGAAGAAGTCATCTTCCCAGGCAATGTTCCTTAGACCCAAAGCATGAAGACTCACTTTAGCAAGGAGTACAGTTCCAATCACTCTACCAGGTCCCAGGACAAGAAAACCAAGAAAAGCCGCCTTGGTTCCTTGCTCTGCATGCTTTAGTCAGAATGTCAGAGGCAGAAAAGTGGAAGCCAGGCCAGACCCAGGGTGCTGGAGGCAGGGGACTTGGGGGAACTGGGACAAGGAAAGGAACTATCAATTCAAAAAACCAGACACCATGACCCTAAGAAGGAGACGGGAGGAGAAATGCTTTAAAGTGAGTCATCCTGTTTCAACACCAGACAGTTACCTCAGTGAAATGAAGGGGAACAAAATTTGCTGATACCATCATTCCCATTCACCAATGGCAGGAGAAAGAAATGAATATGCCATTTGTAGTGATTCCCCTTTAGGCACAGATTTAACATAACCTGCTCCTCCCTGGCTTGAGGTCTTTGCTCTGGCCAAGGATCATACAAGGATAAAAGCATCCCTGTCTTGTTTACTTGAGTTTGACACCCTGCTCCCTAATTAGTTGCTTCTCTGAGACCACTCTCTACTCGAACCTGTGTACACTGACGACATTCTTCCCTCAAGTTGCTAATAAACACAGCAACCTAAAATCACAGAGTGAAGTAAGTGGAGCAACAGGGCTTCTTCCTTGATGGCAGCCCCCAAAGGCTCTGGGCTGGAAGCCACATAGGCTTCAGGTCACTTGTCACTCTGGGCCAGTGGGATGTTGGAAGTTTTCAGACTCTCAGTAACTTGAGAAATCTGAGCTTCAGTAAAAGTCCTATAGTCAGGTAGGTTTAGACTACCTGGTTCGGATGGGTTCTTTCTCCTCTGGCTACTCCAAGGTAATTCAAGTTGATAAATTGTAGTAGAAAGGTACTGATCAACATAAGCAAAGGTTCAGTTTACTGGAAGGATTGGTGGTAGCTAAGAGAACTGAAGAAATAACTGGATCATCAGATCTTGTAAGGCAGAGAAAATACAGACTATCCCAGAAATATCCGATAACAATAACTAACATTTATTGAGAGCTTCCTATGTTCTAGCCCTTGTTCTAAGCCCTTGGCATGCACGAATTCATCTGCTTCTTGATACAGTGCTATAAGTTGGGTATACTTGTTATGCTGTGGGTAAAAGAGTTACAAAACCTAATTGACCTTTCGTTAACTTCCTGTTCTCTGGAAACCAGTTACGATGCTATGTGTCAACCATGATGCTAGGAGACATTGCTTATGGTAAAAATGACGCTTGATTGGGAAATTGCTCCTAGACTGACAGAACTATAAATACCCGTTAGGAAGCTCTAGTTTTGGGCTTCTCTGACTTTTACAACTTACATGTCCTTATGGGAGGACCTGAAAGCTATGCCTCTGGAATTGTTGCAAGAACTACCAGCTATTGGAGAAGAAGAGGGTGAAGGGGGAGTAGAGGTCACAAGATTTTTAATCCAGAGCAATTCCCATCTGATGTGGATCATAAGCCTAATTTTTATTGTGTGGACTATTGAAAGGACTCTTGTGCTGAAGAACATCTGATATGCTTCTCAATAAACTGATGCCAAATGTGGAGCTTGTGGTGCTTATTGCTGTCTTGTGAGTCTAAATGTTTATTTGAACCTAAGAAGACCCCAATGGGCAATGCATATTGCTTTTCTGCAGAAAAAAATGAGACAGAGAGAAGTAAACCTAAGTAATCCATGGTCACATGGACAATAAATAGTAGAGCCATGTTCAGTCTTGGGGCAGCTGGTTCTAGTACTCATGTGGTGCCACACATTGCCTCTCAAACAATTGTCCAGTCTCTGTAGGGCACAGCGTTTTGGAGACCAAACAATTATCCAGTCTCTGTAGGGCACAGCCTTCTGGAGGAATTTGCTCCTGTTAGTTCCAGTTTTGGGTCTTTCAGCTCAAGATGCAAATTCCTGGGGAGGAGAGGTGGCCTCACTGTGCCATGAACCCATTTCTGGCCAGGTGAGGGACAAGTGCTTTGAATGAAAATCCCAAGAGGCAAATCAGAAGAGAGTGAGTGTGAATTTGACAAAAGCAATGAATGCCCACTTCCACTGGGGTTGGATTGGGCTCTAGGACAGATCCATACTGAACATTCATCTGCAATATATTTGTCATTGCTATTGCCATTGGTGTTAATGTTGAACACATATCAGGGAACCTCTATTTGGTAGATTCTCACAATACCCTCTGTATTTAGAGACAATATTTAGAGAGCCCTGAGAAGGGAAGTATTCCACAGTGTGGTTTTGCAATATCAGGCAGGAAAGGTGTCCCTGGGTGAAACTGTGAAGTAGATAAACTCCTTCAGAGGCTGGGGACACAGCTGATAATTGACAGTTGGAGGCAAGGGGGAGAAGAAAAAGGCTTGTTGTGGGGAGAGGCTTTGGAAGGCCCGAACTTGCTTGATCATGGAAACACATTGCGCTGGGTCGGGAAACAGGCCCTGGTCCCCTCCAGGAGACGAAAGGGCAGCAGTTGGGTAGGCTTGGAGAGGGTGAGGTTTGGGATAGAAGAGAGAGCTGGATGACAGGATAGGTGAGGTATTTGGAATCAAGTGATAAGTTCCAGTGGGATCATTAAACAAGAGAGGAGTTAGTGAGTTTGCTGTGTCAGTAGCGTTTGCTGAGGATGTGCCCTCAGGGGATACATCATTCCAAAAATACACCTGGGACCACGGTGTCCACTGACAGTGACAGCTCAAGGCTTCTGGGATGGCTGTGTCTGGTGGTTCAAGGCCTGTTCCTCTGAGGGCTGTGGGCTGGGCAGGGGTCTCCGTCACTGTCTGTCTTTGAATCTGCCCTTTCTTCAGGTTCTAGCCCCTCCTCCCACCTCGCTGTGACTCTCTCTGGGCCTTGCCACCTGGTCACTTCATATTTTGAAAGTTTTTCCTTCTTCACTCCTAACCCAAGTTCTCAAGGTATCACTGGTTGCCTGGCTAGCTAATGTGAAAAATAAGTTCAAAGAATAAGGCTGGTGTTAGTGACTAAAGTGTTTACTTGTTTTAGAAAATATATTTATATTTAACTAGTCCTTGAGAACACAGTGTGGGAATCTCAGACATTGAGACATTTCTTCTGATTGACAGAAAGAAATATTTTTAAGCAGAAGGACTTTTGGCCAGACCTCAAACCTTATGAAAAATTTGGCGAGGGAAGAACTTGCAAAAATGAACCCTGGCTAACATGTATGCATGTTGCTTTGTAAAGTAATGCCCTCCTTGTCACTGGGTGTGTAGAGGCAGAATGATTACCAGTTAGAATTTTCTCAGAGATGCCAATTAGGAAGATTAGATTAGTGATATCCTTTTACAAATGATTTTTTTCTGTGGGACTTCAATGCAATGAGGTAGAAATGACTAGTGTATTAGGATTCATAGACTTCTTTCATTTTCCCTGCCTGCCAAGGGTTCATATGGGCTACAGCAGCACCTGGGCTTTGCTGTGTGGGGCAGACTCAGGGCAAACAACGGGAAAACAAAAACCCAACTGGTGAAGTCAGACAGGCTAAGTTGAGCTACATAAAGGGGAACTGAGCCAGAAAGGGGAGGGAAGAGAGGTGGAGGAAACACACAGGTTGGTTGTCGTGGAAAGTTTTTGTCCTGGCTGTGAAAGTAAGAAGGAACATAAGATTTCAGGAAGCACCTGCCATCTGGGTGAAGGAGATTGAGAATGGCAGCAATTGGGAGTAATGGATTTTAAAGATATCTTGGTGTGCATTAAATGTGCTCTTCACCCCTTGGGTTTTTCTTAAGAGAATGAGTATAGATTTGAATTGCTTTAGATTATATATTTTTTGAATGACAGCTGTTTCTTTGAATGTGACTCCATGCCCAGATTGGACCACAAAGCTGTCTGGCATTTACAGAAGAAGCCAAATATAACATGGATTGATGGTAAACCACTCTTGATGAATACAGAACGGGCATCTCAGAGACCCCGTTAGCTTCACCCTTGTGTCCTGAGATGCTGGCTCTGACCCTGGGGGCTCTGTGAAGCCCAGTCTGAAATCATCCTCTAGATCCACCCACAGTCCCTTCCAACTCTAAAAGTCATTGTGCAATGCCAGCCTTGCCTCACTTTTAGTCACAGACACTGACCACAGGGAAATGTAGACTCTTTCTGATTACACATCTGAGTTGCCACATTTTGGAAAAGATGCCCTTGGCATGGAGCCTCTCCCGGCTCTGGGCCGTGGGGTGTGGTTTTGTGAATGGGACCCACTGTGGTGCCATGGAGTCCAGGTAACATGACCCAGTTCTCTGCCTTGCCTCAGAGCGGACGTCTAGTTACCACCGCCAGCCTCTGCAAGACTGCTCTGATTACCCAATATTTTCCTCTTGTCTGCAGACATGACTTCTCATAAATCCCTTTGCTGTATCCCCTTTGGAACAGGGCTCGAGGGTTTAAACCAATTTGTTCAGCGGGACCCTGGGCATCAGGCAAACAAGGGATCGTTTGAAATAGTCTGGGAGTGGCCCTGGTCTCAAGCAGGCAGTCTTGCAGGGGACACTGCAGACCGCCTTCCAGAGCAGAATGTTGATGAAGCGAACACTTGGTCCATCGACGCTAAAGGAACACAAGAGAAGCCCAGGTGTGAAGCCCCCTCTGAGAGGCTGAACGCTGGGTCCTGAGAAGATGTGGCATTGGTGACGACTAGCTGGATGAGATTCCTGTTTTTCCTTGCTTCCCACTGGAGCAAGCTGGAATTGTCTGTCACTGAGAATTTCCATATAGTCATCTGTCTGAGGAGCCTACTTTTATCCTCCACAGCACCCTTAAAAAAAGCCTCATGATTGACTTCTTAAATTACAAAAGTAATACATCCTTGTTTTGACAGATTATAAAATCCCAAAGTGCATGAATTTTTAAAGTATCTCCTGCTTTCCCCTACAATTTCCTTCCGAGAAGTAGCTGCTGTGAAGGAGCTGGTGTATGCCCTTCCAGAATTTTTTCCACGAGAGGCTTCCATCTCAGTAGACAGAGGATGCAAAATGCTGATGCTATCATTTTAGGTTTTGGGAGACAAGCAGGATTTGAGCGATGGGGGCTGGTGAAGACCTGGTGAGATGCAACGGCCAAACCCCTTGTTCTGGGCCAATGATTTTTCCAGCAGCCAGGCTCCCATCTCATGGGCTACATTTGCTCATATATATATTTTAATACAATTTTAACAGCCCACACATGTGTTTGATTTATCTACTTTTATGGCATGAGTTGTGTCTGTGGTCTGGCGCAAAGTCCTCAGTGGGGTGTTTGGCAACTCCCTAGTCGCTTCCTGATGAAGAGCTACTTTTAGTTTCTAAAAATCCTTAAGATTTTTGTAATGAACTGGGGATGAAGTGGTGGAGGGAATCACATGGGACATAAGCCCTTGACCGGGCAGTATTTCTTTTTCCCTGTAGGAATTTCCAGAAGTCTTGGGAACAAGGTAAATTCTACCTCTCCTGTTGAATGCCACCCAGGTTGGGCTTTAGCATGGACTCTTAGGTTGAGACTTGTTGGTTAAAGATCTGTGTTTTCGAACCTCTGTGAGGAATGAGCAGTGCTGTGTTAATAAATATAAATGCCTGTGCAGGGCCTAGGAGAAAGTAGGTCCTTGTTTCCCTTTTACCTCTCCTTCAGTTAACAACTGGGCTTCTTAAATACACTGATTAACCATTGATAACATATATTCGTTCAACAAGTATTTATGGAGCATCAGACACACTTCTAGGCACTTGGCGTATATTGGTAAACAAACTAAATACTCCTGACACCAAGAAGCTTACAATCAGTGGAAGAAGAAACATGTAAACCATAGGTGAAGTAAGTAAGTAGATTTTATAGCATCTTAGACGGTGATAAATGTTATGGTAGGAAGAAAAGGGAGAGTGTGGGCATGAGGTGAGGAGGAGGTGTGGTTTTCAACAGGGTTGTTCAGGATGGAGACCCTGAGGAGCTGGGATTTGAGGAAGCTATGAAAAAAAATAAGGGAATCAGAGAAATGCCCAAGGGAAAATCTTTGGCTATTGTCCCAGACAAGGACTTATACTCTCAGTGCTTCCCTTCTGCATGCCAGCCCAATCTTTTATGACATTCTTAATAATTTTAGGGAACCAAAACTTGTTCTTGATTAGGAAATGACTGAGGAGCAGAGGTGAGGAGTGCCCAGGGAAGAAGGTGAGTTTTGGCTCTCCCCGAAGAAAGAAATGACCACAGCTGTTACTCCAGACACCAACAATGGCAGAGCCATGCACCGCTGTGTGCATGGCCAGAGAGTGAGACGGACAACAGCATGGCAGGGAGGTGTAGGCTTGGAGGCAGAGGCACCCACAGATGTGATTGGCAGACCCAAAATGATCTCTCTCCTGCTCCTAGACATTCCTGCCTGAAACCATCATCAGGAATAGATTCTTTTGGTTTCCTCTTTAAAAGTGCACACAGCATTATAGGGGTAACACACAACTAAAATCAAAATCATGTTAGTGATTTATCAGTGTTCTCCTTCTGCTGGGAGAGACTCAGAATACAGGGCTCTCAGGAAGGGGCAGAGGAAGGGTGGAGACAAGATACAGAGAGGGTTGGCCGGGCGCGGTGGCTCACGCCTGTAATCAGCACTTTGGGAGGCCAAGGCGGGCAGATCACGAGGTCAGGAGTTTGAGACTGGCCTGGCCAACATGGTGAAACCCCGTCTCTACTAAAAATACGAAAATTAGCCAGGCGTGGTAGCACATGCCTGTAATCCCAGCTACTCGGGAGGCTGACGCATGAGAATTGCTTGAACCTGGGAGGCAGAGGTTGCAGTGAGCCGAGATTGAGCCACTGTACTCCAAACCTGGCGACAGAGTAAGACTCTCTAAAAAAAAAAAAGATACAGAGAGGGGGCAGACAGGTGCGCTCACTGGCACCCTGGAGTTCTCCCAGCTGAGTTATGTCCATTTACTGATGGAGAGCAACAGGAAAGTCACACCACTCACATTGATTGCTTCCTGATAAATAGAAATACTGCTCAGTCAGTTTTTGAAAAGTCTAACAAAATCTGCCAAGTGAGAACTGATGAGGAGAGAGTGGCTGGTTTCTTTTAAATTGCTAAATCAGAGAGAGAAATATACTCCCTGGTCTCTTCTAACTCCTTGCTAATTTCAAAGCTGCATCCCTACAAGTCTCTACAAGTAGAGATCTTGGCCCAGAATTTCTCATAGAATTCTCAGAGTCCTAGAGTAAGGGATTTCAGTTGACTGATTATCCTGTATTGACTGTCCTCCCCATAGTATATACAACAAATAATTTTTAGTGTGTCCCACTCCCTGCTCCATAATTCTCCCCAGTTCCCTTTTCAAAGACTCCTTTTAGAGGTAGAACCCCTCCCTACCTGTCGTAGTCGTGTAAGTATTATGTTTGGTCTATTTGCATAATAATACCATGGTAACAGCCCAGGTAATACCATGGTAATAGCCCAGTGTCTACCAGTGTAGTGTCTGCATCTAGTAGGTGCTCGGTAGTGGTTACATGGCTGAATGCTGTTGGGCAAATAAATAATTGTAACAATTTATGCTCAATTTTTGTGCAGAAGATTTCAAAAGTCTTTTTAAAAACATACACTAGGCTGTGGTCTGAATGTTTATGTTCCCCCAAATTCATATGTTGAAATCCTCACCCCCACAGTGATGGTATTAGGAGGTGGGGCCTTTGGAAGGTGATTAGGTCATGGGGGCAGAGCCCTCATGAATGGGATTAATGCCTTTATAAAAGGGACTAAGAGAGACCCTTAACCCCTTCCACTGTGTGTAGTTAGAGTGAGAAGATGGCTGTCTGTGAGGAAGTGGACTCTTGCCAGACATGGAATCGATCTCAGCCTTGATCTTGGACTTCCCAACCTCCGGAACTGTGAGAAATAAATTTCTATTGTTTATCAGGAAACCAGGCTAAGGTATTTTATTAAAGCAGCTTGAATGAATTAAGATGTAGTACTCCATTTGATCCTTACAGTATCCTGGGAGACATTATCATTATTCTCAGTTTAAATATGAAGAACATGGTTAGAAATGTTAGGTGAATGAGCTAAAGTCACAGCTGATAAGTGGAATTTGAACCCAGCTCTAGGCTTTTGCTCTCTATTTTGCGTGAGATTTGCTTTCCATACATAGTAGGCAACACGAATATGTCTTTGTCCTAGATGCCTAAATATACTCTATACCATAGGTAATCAACAAAAATAATGGGTCAGTCTCTTCCGTCATGAAGCTAATTCTTCTTCTTCTTTATTTTTTCGTGAACACTAAACCTATGATAACTCAAAAGAGTAAAAAAATAAGAACTCTAGCCAGAGTTAAAATCTCTGACACTGAATACCCTCCAACCCTTACCTCCACCCTCCTGCCAAATTTTGTATATATGAGACAGGCGATTGAAAAATGATTTTACTTGCACTTTATGTAAAGCAAAAATAATAAGCATTTGCTTCTGCTGTGGGGCATTTTGAGATCTTCTGATAACCTTCACTGTTCGGGCCTGGTTCTCCAATTTGTACAATGGTTCTCAAATTTGAGTGGGTATACATACCAGCTAGGGGGCTTAAAAATTCAGAATCCTTGATCACACTTGCCATTTGTGTTCAGCAACACCTCAGGGTGGTTCTGGCGCAGATGGCATGGTGGACACATTTACGAAGCTATTGGCTTACAGCCACTCAGAAAGCTGCTCCTTAAGTGTCTTGAAGCTTTGAGGACATCAACTAGAAACTCCAGAAGTCAACACCTTGTTGATCTCACCTGAAGTCTGAATTCAAACACTTTTCAGGCTTTACTTGTATTACTTACTTTGACTGATGGCTGAGGTTTTTCACCACCGCCTTGCCATGTGTTTTTATTTGGTTGGAACTCTGGGGCTGGGGAGCAAGGATGATTCCCCTCTTAAAATACCTTCTACTTTTTATAAAGATCAAAAACACTAGTTGTGTCTAGAGGTCACTGACCTAAATGTCCCACTGATGACTCTCAATGATGCCAGGAGTCGTTTCCAATTGCTCAAATACTGCACCTGCTTCTCTTCTTTCCTTGTTAAATATTTGCTGTCTGTCTGAATTGGGAAAGTTTATTTTGCACCAAATGCAAATGAGGATGGTTTTGACTGATGCTTCATTGTACTTCTATGTGGCTTCCTTTTCTTGAGAATGTACCGTGGATAGAAGTGCTGTCTATCACTCTTCCTAATGGGCTATTCATAAATGTGCCCCTCTGGTCAATCAGCTTATTTTGTCTGTTCTGTGGCTTTATGGAGGCTTTGTTTGCTCACCTGTAGCAGATGTATTTGGACTCCAGATGTTTTAAAGGATCTTTCCAGGTGGGCCTATATTATGTTATACAGCAGCAATAACTATTTTAAAGGGGTGGCTTTTTAAGAAGTTCTGATTGCTTATTGTTTGGGGAGTGTTTGTTGTTCCTAATTAAGCATTTCATTAGAAGCTGCCCAGGTCTTTTGGTCTACAAAGTGACTCTATTAAGTTGATTTTCTCTCTAATTCCATATGGTTTTATGTTTATGCTTTGGCGACATGTACATTTTGTTAAATCGAGGCCCACATATGAGATACTTAGTAAATGATTTTTAGTAGATGATGATGATAGTGGGGAAAAAAAAACCCATAGAAGCTTAGTAAAAAATATGCTTATTTTGAAAAAACTTAGAGGAAGCAAAATCTAGCAGGCATGGGAGTGTAGCAATTTTAATATTAAAAAAATTTTGTTAAAAAAATTTTCAAAATGTACAAAATAGACAAATAATATGTTGATCTCCCTTTTATCTATCACTACAGTTTGACAATGTTCAGCTTATGACCAGTTGTATTTTTCTATGGCTCTTGTTCTTCCCCCTTCCCTGGATGATACTAGGCAAATCCCAGCCATGTTATATCATTAATATAATTTCATATATAAATCTTTCAGGATGCATTTCTAAAAGACAAGGACTATGGTATTACAATGTAACCACAATACACACAACAGACAATAATCATATCCTAGAAATTGACAGACATTCCATAATAACATCAGATGTCCAATTAGTCTTCACATTTTCTTAATTGTCTTAGGAATGCTCCCTCTTTCTCACATGCTTTCTTTCTCTCCCCAACTTAAAAAAACTCGGGATTCATACAATGAAATTAGTTAAATATCTTTTAAATCTCATTTAATCAATAGAGGCTCTCCTCCATTACGTTTTATTTTTCTTATGATTTCGTAGTTGTTTTGGTTGGAGAAATTATGTAGTTTGTCCTAGAGCTTCCAGTTTGGGTTTTGCTAATTCTATTCCCATGATTATGTTAGATAAAATAATATACATCGTGTGTGAATACTGATCCTTCCAATTGGAATTCAGGACTAAGAAGGGCTTTTACCATTTATATCTTCTTTCTCTCACTCTCCAAAATCCCAGTTCTTATCAAGAGCTACATAATTACTTATTTGTTTATCCTATACTATGCACAAAACCATTTCAGAATAACGATTCCAACACTACTACGAAGACTATGATTATTAAAGCTAATTTGTGGTAATTTTGCTTTGTAATTACTTTTGTCATTACGCATGTAGAGTTAAATTCAGTGGTGTTCTGGTAAATGTTTAACAATCAGTATGGCACAAACAAACAAATAATACAAGAAGGAACCAAAGTAAATGAAAACCTGATTTGTAGAATTTGCTAATTTCCATGGCATAAATACCCCCACTGTGGCCACCTTCAAGCTGTGATCTTGAAGTCACTGAATGCAGAGGTGAGAAGACATGCTCAAAATCAGCTCCTGAGGGCCCCTGCTGGCCGGCTCCAGTACACCGTTGGGAAATTCCTCTGTTTGGAAGCCACTTGAAAGAATTCTTCCTGTGTGGTTGTGCCACCAATTGGACATTTGTTTCACTTCATTTTAAAGTTTTGGAGATTACTTTTCAAATTTAAATATTTTATAATTTTGCAAAGTATTTATGTGGTTTCAAAGTTAAATCTACAAATATTCAAAGAAGGTTAGCTTCTATCCCTGTCATCTTCATGCTATGCCCCTCCTTCCTCCATAGGTTTTAAAAATTATGGGTTTAAACCATCTATTTTAAATTATTATGGTATTCTTCCATTACTTTCTTTTTAAAAAATTTACATATATATGGGATCTCTCTCTCTTCCTCTCTCTCTATATATGTGTATTCCCATTCTTAGATAAACAGTAGCAGTTTTACCTAAGAACACTTTTTTAAAACCTTGCTTTTTCACTTAATAGTATATCCTGGAGATAATTTCATAGCAATAAATTACACACACACACACACACACACACACACACACACACACACACACACACACTTCATTCCCTATTTAGCTGAATAGGACTACTCCATTTTTTAGATGGAACATACTTGATTTAACCAGTCTTCTATTGATGAAAAGCTGAGTTGTTCCAATAATTTTAATTAATTATTATTATTATTTTTTGAGATGGAGTTTCGCTCATTGCCAAGGATGGAGTACAATGGTGCGATCTTGGCTCGCTGCAACCTCCGCCTCCCGAGTGCAAGCGATTCTCCTGCCTCAGCCTCCTGAGTAGCTGGGATTACAGGCATGCACCAGCACGCCCAGCTAATTTTGTGTTTTTAGTAGAGACGAGGTTTCTCCATGTTGGTCAGGCTGGTCTCGAACTCCCGACCTTAGGTGATCTTCCTGCCTCTGCCTGCCAAAGTGCTGGGATGTTTATTAGATGGTACATTCAATAGTTTAAAATCCAGATGATATAAAAGAGTATACAGTGGAAATACCCTTCTCACCTCTTTTCCCAGATAGCTAGTTCCTGTCCCCAGAGGCAATATGTTGTTTGTGTCTTTAGTGTACAGGCATTCCTATTTGTGCTTGTAAGGTGAAGATACTTGTTGTCAATCTTACTTAGTAAGGAGGGTAAATAAGAGCTAGAGCATCCAAGTGTCTCAATCAGTCTTAGTCAATGCCATATCACTGGATATGGGACTAGGGATCAGGTCTCTAGATAGCAGCAGTTAGCTTTTTTACTCTATAAGTATGCATGCCCCCTTTCAGCTCCCACAGCAGAAGGACGGTTACAAAGGTATTACTTGTTACATTATCTTTGTCTCAGTTGAAATCAGTTAGTAGTGATCTGTGAGGAGTAACCACTCCCATAATCATTGTGATGATCAAGTGATTAATTTGTTTTAATTATTATGTTCTAATGTGAACAAAAATGGCATCGTGGTTAGAGTTAGAGAAAGCAAATTAAACAAGAAACCATTATCTAAAGTAAATGACATTGACACAGACTCATCTTTGAAAATACACAAAAGACACACATTTTCTGCTATCAGAGGCAGTGTAACAAGAGCCCAGTATCTAAAAAGAAAAAAATAGATATAGTACAATTAGCAACTGCCAGTATTAGAAATAGTGGCAAGAGGCCGGGTGCGGTGGCTCATGCCTGTAATCCCAGCACTTTGGGAGGCCGAGGCGGGTGGATCACGAGGTCAGGAGATCGAGACCATCCTGGCTAACATGGTGAAACACCGTCTCTACTAAAAATACAAACAAAAATTAGCTGGGCGTGGTGGCGGGCGCCTGTAGTCCCAGCTACTCGGGAGGCTGAGGCAGGAGAATGGCGTGAACCTGGGAGGAGGAGCTTGCAGTGAGCCGAGATCTCGCCAGTGCACTCCAGCCTGGGCGACTAAACAAGACTCCGTTCAAAAAAAAAAAAAAAAAGAAATAAATAAATAGTGGCGAGAGTTTATGGGTGTCCTGTGAGGAGAAAGGTAGAAATGTGAGAGTTCTTAGTCGGTGGTAGCCTCTCAAATGCTCCGATGCTCCAGTCTTCCATCCCTTGTGTGGTCTGCTCTCACAATGAATTAGGGCTGACTCTATGTGACCAATAAAATAGGGTGGAAGTAACAAACACTCTGTGACTTCCAAGGCTGGGTCCTAAGAGGCTTGCAGCTTCTGCTTTGGTCTCTTGGATTCTTGCCCAGGGGAAAGCCAGCCACATCTGGGAGGATACTTAAGAACCTCCACAAGAAGAGAAGCTGAGGCCCCCAACCAACAGCCAGCCCAGCTTGCCAGCCATGTGAGTGAGCTGCCTTGGAAGTGGATCCTCTATCTCCAGTCAGTAGATTGCAGGTGACTGCAGCCCTGGTGGCATCTGACTGCAACCTCATGAGAGACTTGAGCCAGAACGACCGGCTGTGCCACTCCTGAATTCCAAAGCCACAGAGAAATCATGAAGATTGTTGTTTTAAGTCACCAAGTTTTGGAGCTTCTTACCCAGCATGGATAATTAATACGGTATCTGAATTGCAAATTAGTAGATAATAAGAAACTTCATGACAACTTTGAGGCAGGCATTTTCTAAAATAATATTTATTGCTCTTTCCTGATTATAACAGTAGGAAAATTGGAAAGTACAATAAAGTTGTAAGGAAAAATAGAGAGCACTTTTAACTATAAGATAAGCCCTATTGTCCTTATTATACAGGTTAGAAACCCAAGATGCAGAGAAGGAAGAAACTTTCTCAAGTTACACAGTCACTAAGTGGTTCAGTAGTATTTGAATATAAGCCCGTTTAACTCAACAGTGTAATATTTATTTGTATTTAATCTTTAAAAAGTGGAATTAAATACTAGTGCCTTTTAAATGAAAATGGTCTGTATAGCTAAAGGTATCCCTAAGCCATGGTTTCTGCTCATCTGTTCATTCACAGATTCCACAAATAGGTATTGAGCACCTACTATGTATTAGATATTGTGCTAGGTGCTAAGGAAACTGAGGTAAGCCAGAAAGATACACCTAGTGTCTGCTCTATGGATATTACAGCATAGTGGAAGACATTGACATTAAAAAGATAAGCACACAATGAATGTAGGACATTCAAACTGGATAAGTGCCAAGGAGAAGCTCAATATACATAAGTGTATTAAGAGTGCCATAATTTAGATTAATGGGCCAGGAAAAGCTGGATATTTTAGTCTAGTTACTTTTTTTTTTTTTTTTTTTTTTTTAAGACGGAGTCTCATTCTCTTGCCCAGGCTGGAGTGCAGTGACACAATCTTAGCTCACCGCAACCTCTGCCTCCCGGGTTCAAACAATTCTCATGCCTCAGCCTCCCTAGTAGCTGGGACTACAGGTTTGTGCCACCATGCCTGGCTAATTTTTGTATATTTAGTAGAGATGAGGTTTCACCATGTTGACCAGGCTGGTCTCGAACTCCTAACCTCAAGTGATCCTCCACCCTCAGCTTCCCAAAGTGTTGAGATTATAGGCATCAGCCACCACACTCAGCCCTAATTTAGTTATCTTCTGTAAGATGTAGAAGTTAGTCAAAAAAGACCAGGGACTAGAGCATTCCAGGCAAAGAGAACAGCATGGGCTAGGACCCTGAGGTGGGAAATTGATTGGCATATTTATGGAATCAAAGGTAGTGTCTCTGCAGAGTAATGCATGCAGGGAAGAGAGGCATGAGATTAGTTGGAGAAGGGCTGGGGCCAGATCACATGTAAGACTTAGCATAGGACATGCTACAGTGTATGTATTTTATTTTAGGAGCAAAGGGACACCTGTGAGAGACTTTTAATTTCTAAGTTGCATTTAAAGATTATTCCAGCTCCTGTGTGGAGAAAGGCAGAAAAGGTAAGAATGGAAGAGGGAGGAAATAGCAATGAGGCACTTGATATGTTGACATGGATCATGAATGAGGGTGATGGAATGCTTTGAGATTTCTAGATGGATTGAGACTTGGTAATGGATTGAGTGTGAAGATGAAGTGACATTTACAGAAATGAGCTCCAGGGTGAGTCATAGTGACACTTCTAAAGGTGAGAAAGACTAGAAGAAGAACAAATTTGGGTGGGGTATTAAGAATTCACTTTAGTTCTAGATCCTTGAGGAATCACCACACTGTCTTCCACAATGGTTGAACTAATTTACACTAAATCATTCTGCTATAAAGACACATGCACATGTATGTTTACTGCAGCACTATTTACAATAGCAAAGACTTAGAACCAACCCAGATGCCCATGAATGATAGACTGGATAAAGAAAATGTGGCACTTATACAGCATGGAATACTATGCAGCCATAAAAAAGAACAAATTCATGTCCTTTGCAGGGACGTGGATGAAGCTCAGCAAACTAACACAGGAGAAGAAAACTAGACACCACATATTCTCACTCATAAGCGGGAGTTGAACAATGAGAACACATGGACACAGGGAGGGGAACAACACACATTGGGGCCTGTCACAGGGAGTGGGGCAAGGGAAGGGAGAGCGTTAGGACAAATACCTAACGCATGTGGGGCTTAAAACCTAGATGATGGGTTGATAGGTGCAGCAAACCACCATGGCACATGTATACGTATACCTACGTAACCTGCACATTCTGCACATGTATCATATGTATCCTAGAACTTAAAGTAAAATTAAAATAAATAAGTAAAAATAAAAAAAGAATTCACTTTAGTATATTCTGATTGTCAATTCCATAGTGCTTGGGCAAGATCAAAGAATTTGGCCAGTGCTTGGGAAAGGATTTATATCCTGGTTCTAGTCTGACAGCAACCAGCTGCTTACAGATACTATCTCTCAACTGTTACCCAGGTACCTCGTGCTTTTCCTTCCCTTATGATCTTATGATTGAGGATCTCAAACTGTGGATAAGGAAACATGTCACTAGTTAGCACAGCTCTGGCCAGATAACCCTCTAGGAGTCAATGAGTCGCTGCTAACCACATTAGAGCAGTCACCTGGAGGTCTCCTTTGAAGAAAATGCCCCTGTGCTTTTTCTTTTTGGTCACTGCCAAGGGAGTAGGGGATTTTCTTCTTCAAAGATCATGGGTTTGCTATAAAAATCTTTACTGTTCCCTCCTCCTTGGCATGTTGTCTCTCGATGTTTTCAGCATAAAACATACTCAGTTAAGTGGCTGAACACAGAACTCTTTCATTACAGTGTATGTGAATTTTAGGTAGATGGAACACTTATTAATGTATTTAGCTTCTTAACATTGCTTGTTCCAAAGAGATACAGGTATGCAGATTTCTGAATTCAAGGGGCTAATTCACTTTTATGTATCTCTGAGATACATAAAATATGTTACTTCTCCCAAGTAACATAATTCTCTAAATCATATCTCTGGGTAAAAATAGGCCCTATTAAAATACAGAAAAGAAAATACAAAATAATAAAATATTTCAAAACAAGAAACCCTCCAATAAGCTTGGATCTTTCATGTAATTTTAAAAGTTATTTAACTGTTCTAAAAATGGCTCTCAGAGCAGTACTATTTTTCTGGCCAACAGAAAGAACTATTGTTTCCTTGAGAATTCCTCTTTCTTGACTTGGTCGCTTTGCCAGTGGGATTTCTCTCAAATCACATGTACTTTTTCTGAGTATAGTTATCAGCTTTGCAAAACAGAAGCTCATCAGTGCCAGGTGTGGTGGTACAGTGGGAAAGTGCAGGCTTGGGTGTGTAGTCTTTCTGGGGGGGAACTTCGTACCTCTGATCAACCACCTGGAACCCATTCCTTCATCTAGAAGTAAAGCACTATTGGCTTTACTTGACTTGGGTTTGTGTGAAGATTAATTGAGCTGGATATGAGTTTGGAAACCATCAAATCTCTTATTAAGGTAAGATGTTTTGATTACTCTTGCTTAAAGGGAGTTTTTCTTTTTTTTGTAGTCCACTTCTCTCCATCCCCCTGTCACTGCCTTAGCAAAGACCTCTTTCCCCTCTTCCCTGGACAGTTGAGCAGACCCCATCTCTAGCCTTGTTCTCCTCAGTCTTTCCTCCACCATGCTGTTCTTGCAATCTTTCCTAAACTCAAATCTCAGGAGACGGAGTTGCCACTTAAACCTGATGGTGACTTCCTGTGACTTAGAGAAAAGTCCAGGGCCTGTGGAATGGGTTTGAGGGCTCTTTCTAGATGCCCTCTCCTCTCTTCAGCCACCACCTCTGCAGCTACATGGACCCACCTTCCAATCTCCAAACTCACTCTGTGGCTGTGTTGCTCTGGGCCTTTGCAACTTCCCCCTAGTCAGCCTGATGAGCTACTCCTGCTTCTCTTTCTTGCCCTCACTTAAGGCTGATCTCCTCTTAAGCCTTACCTGACTTCCCCAAACCCTTGTTTGGGTAAGAGAAACCTCCTGTCCGGGTAAGAGAAACCTCCTGTTTTTCTTTTGTTTTCTGATTGTTTGAGCCCTATCCCAGCGACAGTCCCCTTCATACTGTTTTGCCATTACTTGTGAAACCCAAGTGTTCCAGGCTTCAGCAGTCTAAGGAAAAATGCAGCCACCTGCAGCCCAGGGCACATCCAAAGGGCTCCTTTCCCTCGTCTGCTCACAAGAAGCCTCCTTGCACAGCTTCCCTGTGCAAGGGAAGAGTTTCTCAGAGTTTCAAAGAGGGTCACTGTGGGTCTGTAAACCCAAAAGTATCTGAGACAGGTATCGGTCTGTTTAGGAAGTTTATTTTACCAAAGTTAAGGACAGGCCCATGACACAGCCTCAGGAGGTCTTAACAACATGTGCCCAAGGTAGTTGGGGCACAGCTTGGTTTTATACATTTTATAGAGACATAAGACATCAGTCAATTTGTGTAAGATGTACATTGGTTCGGTCTGGAAAGACGGGAGAATTTGAAGTGTGGGGGTGTGGGGGATTTCAGGTCATAGATAGTTAAGAGACAAACAGTTG
Organism: Hylobates moloch; assembly: GCF_009828535.3. Lineage (NCBI taxonomy): Eukaryota > Metazoa > Chordata > Mammalia > Primates > Hylobatidae > Hylobates > Hylobates moloch. The sequence goes on from NW_026652276.1 coordinate 26,038,468, forward strand.
CATTCTCTGATTAGCCTCTCACTGAATACACAATTTACACGGGAGAGGGAGGTAGAGGAATAGTCACTTATGCCTTAGTCTGGCTTAGTGAATCTGCATTTTTACAGAAACAGTAGGGCAGAGGAAAGAATCCAAATTGCATCTGTCTCAGGTGAGCAGAGGGAAGACTTTGAGTGCTATCTGTCCTTTGGCACCTGTGAAGATAAGCTATCAATTTACATTGCCAGGGTGAAATTCAACAGAACCATTTTAGGCTAAAGATCTTGAGGCCCACAAGGAATTTCCTTGTTGACAAATATGAGGCAGGTGTGTAGCTTTTTAAATCTTTGTGGCTTTCCTATTTAGGAATAAAATGGGAGGCAGGCTTTGCCTGACTAGCAGTTCTCAGCTTAACTTTTCCCTTTGGCTTGGTGATTTTAGGGTTGTGAGATTTATTTTCCTTTTACAGGTCCATTGAGTCCTTGCTCCCTTTTGCTATTGTGGCCAGGGAGGCAGCTGGTGACTGATTGATCCCCTTTCCCTCTGGAGCTTCAACTGGGACTGTCCTGAAGATTGGCCACCATCATGCCCATCAGGGAAGAGGCCTGAGGTGAGTCGTGTGGCTCCCGCTGCACCCACCAGCTGAGGTATGACATCCTGCCTGCTCTCCTTTGGTGGTTTTTTGAGTTAGAAGAATGTTCCTTCCCTTCGTGGAATGTCCGTGGGGGAATAGAAGCCTCAGGGTGTTACAGAGGTCATGATGACTTCAGTTTACTCCACACTCTGCCCGTCTCTCTAGATGTACAATACCATGGATCTGAGTTGGGGTATGTTCCAGAGAAAAGCAATATTGATGGCCCCTCATAAAAGATGTGACATGAAATGGTTAATATGAATAGAAGAATCCTGACTTGTCTGAAATATACATTTCCAGGGAGCAAATGCAGAACCCGTTGAGTATCATTTGTACATTTATGCTTGTTTTTAAATCCCAGGGACTGTAAATACTGGCATCCTGGAATTTCCAGGAGTCATAGTCTAGACTGGAGATAAGACACTCTGGTCTCTCTGAGCCAGTCTTCCTCCCTTCTATCCACACTAGGGGAGGAACTCGTTTTACAGCCCTGAGGTGTCTGGGGACATTATTCTGCCTATGGTAAAGAAGCATTCCTTAGATGAAAGAAAAAAAGATGACTATTTCAGATGAAGAATCAGGGATGTGTCTGAAAATTTCTGGCATAGATGGAGGAAGAATCCCAATATGTTTTTGTGGTTATACAGCCAAAAATTATGTTAACTATATGACTGATGTGACTTGACTGGGAAAAGGCAACCTGAGAGTATTTTAAGATTCCTTGGTTATGTAATTATATATCCAGAAGGTACCATATCCAGCAGAGTGATAGATTAAAAATTATAATCAGTGTTCTTAAGCACATAATTAGCATATTGAACATTGACAGTTCAGACCTCAATTAAGTACATAGCTTGCTAACAGAGGGAGTTCTGATTTTAGAGTTACATTGGAGCCTTGCTCCCAGTGGGGGAAATTTTTAACTAATCACGTAAAGTTTCTCTTCCACATCTCTTGTAGCAATAAATCAAAACTACCCTTTCTTAATATGATTCCTTATATTGCCCTGATGTCTGGGTAGGGGATTGAGGGTGGGGAGTGTAGAGAGGAATTTGGTGGTTCTGTCAAAGGTAAATTGAATATGTTCATCATTACAATTTCCTTCTGTATCTGAAATAATTTCATATGTGACTTTTTGGAACTTTATGAGTAGCCTTTAAAATACTTAGGCTGCTTTCTTCTAGCACTGAAACCAGAAATCATTTTTTGAATGTCACGATCTATTTAGAAGTAATTTTGCTTTATAGCCAAGGGTAATCTCATCACTGAGTAATGCTTCTATTTATATAAGTCTGTCTCTCAGAGCCTGTTCGTATCTTGAAGAAATCCCCAATGCAGGAGGCAGGATACAAAATTGAATACCATCATGTAATATCCCCAAAGGGACTTGTTTAGTGTTTTCTTATCCAGTTACCCATGGCTACAGGGAAAGATTTTTCAAAATTCAATACAAATTGTGTTAGCTTGTTTTTCTTCTTGACACCCTTAAGTCTTCTTTGATCACAGTAGATTTTAGAGGAAAGAAAAAAAATTCCTTTAGATCTCTCAATGTCAAGGGGCACTCAGACAGTTATTCCATTGCCCTTCTACAGAGCTGCTAATTGTTTAGAAGGACAAAGATATCTCAGAGTAAGCATTCTGGGACCTCAGTAAAAGCTGTTTGCTCTGCTCAGTGTCAGGAGGGTCTTGGGCATTAGCCAAGGGGCTTTAATTATTGAAGGATTTTATTATGAGGTTGTTTTATCTAAAAGACAAATTCCATTTGTCATATCACCAGTCAAGTATCAATTCATCATCAGGTACTTAATTATTGATAAACTATTATGTTTTGTGTACTTTCACCTATTTTGTAAAACAACATTCATCAAAAGCTTGGCTTTCACTGTGTTGACAAACTCTAGTCACTCCATAAGGAGCCAGACATTCCAGAATTTGAAGGAAAGGGCAGAAAATGGCAACCTTATGGTTCATTGGGCTATGGAATTCTGCAAATGTCACTGCAGTCTTTAAAATGCAGTTAATATGAAAGAATATGTGCTCTAATTTGTTTTACTTTCCCTGAAGTAGTTTTATAAGAGAAGGGATTAGTCTCTATACTGTTTAGAAAAAGAAGGCCAAAAAAGGTTGGTAGTGCTAGTGTTTATCTGGCTGAGGCCTCCTTGCCTTCAGTACACCTAGAGACGTCAGCCTCTTAGTGAAGCAGATATCATCTCCCCAAATGCAGCAGCCTGAGGGACATTTGTCATAGACCATCTAGTTCCCCTGGCTGTGATTGTGTTCACCACACAAATGTGTGAATGCAAATTTCTCTTTTCAAGGACAGGGGAACCACGGTGTGTCAGGATCTGCCAAAATTAGTGACCCCTCCCATGCCTTCCTTAGAACATATTCTGATTCTTTAAATTTCCATAAGGAGAATATTTCAGGATGTAAGGAAACATAAATTGATTGAAGGATTGTATAGGCTCTTTTATTCTCTTTCAAATGCAATGCCCCAATTTATAATGCCCACAGTGCTTTCAACCCTGTGGCTAAAGGTCGTCCCAGTGTCCCAGGTGTCTGAAGCTCTGAACTAGCCTGGTCCACTTTTGTTTGTAGGTAGACATAGATCGACATCCAGAGCCAGCAGCTAAGCCTTTGTAGGGATTTCTGAGCTAGAACTACAGAAGAAGGAGGAGGAATCCTGATGCTTTTCCAAACCTTTCTCTGAATAAGTGGTTGCTGTCTACCCATACCTTACTTCTATTAGTCGCCCCCCATTGCAAGGTTGCAGTTGACCCCATCCAGAGTCCATTTGAATTTGAACCAAATGGCAATGGCAAATCTTCTCCAAAATATTACACAGATTAGGATTTTTAAACAAAGGCAATTCAGGTAGAAAATATGTTATTCATCTTTCTTCTGCTAGGAGAATACATTCCTTTTTGATGTTGGATATATTGTGTTATAGACTGTACATTGTGTCCCCCACCCTGTTGAAGCCTTAACCCCCAGTGTGATGGTTATTTGGAGAGAGGACTTTGAGAAATAATTAGGGTTAGATTAGGTCATGAGGGTGGGGCCCTTGTGAGTGGTTTCATAAGAGAAGGAAGAGAGAGTTCTCCCTCTCCAAGTGCAGGCAGCAAAGAAAGGCCACGTGGGAACACAATGAGAAGGTGGCCACCTGCAAGCCAGCAAGACAGTCCTCATAGAACCCAACCCTGCTGAAACCTTGATCTTGGACTTCCAGCCTCTAGAGCTGTGAGAAAATAAAAATTTCTGTTGTTTAAGCCACCCAGTCTATGGTATTTTATTATGACAACTCATCAAGCAGACTAATACATGTTGTCAATAGTTTTGTGAAAAAAATCTTCTGGTTTAATGAGTGTGACTCGGTTTTCTGGGATTTGCTCAATCATGGATGAACTGGCAGCCTGATAAAACCCAGATCATAGATTTGACTATTCTGGACTTACATACAAATGACATCATACAGTATATGGCCTTTCATGGCTGGCTTCTTTCACTGAGCATGTTTTTCAAGATCCATCCATGATGTAGTATGTATCAGGACTTCATTTTTTAAAAAATGTAATTTAATATAGTTAATTTTAAGTTGTGGGATACATGTGCAGGATGTGCAGGTTTGTTACCTAGGTAAACGTGTGCCATGGTGGTTTGCTGCACCTATAACCCATCACCTAGGTATTAAGCCCCCTATCTCAATAAAGCTGTTATTAAAAAAAAAAAAACCCAGATAATCAGGTAGCAAAGTTAGGGACTAAGCAAACCAATGACAAACCCACTGAAAATATCACCAAGGGATAGATGTCCCAAGAGGTCCATCCCGCACAGCCAGCCTGCGGCATGTGTGCACCGTTTCCATCTTGTTCTCATCAATGTCTCTCTTCCTCTCTATCCTCTTGCCATGTTATAAACTACAACAAAATTTGGGGAAGGGAGGATATAAAATTAAAACACATGAAATAGAAACAACACAAAGCTAAATATAATTGATGATAATTTTACTCTTCTGCTTAAAACTTCTCAGCACCCTACATAAGAGTTTCATCAAAAATTCCCACCCCCCCCCCCCCCTCTCCCTCCTGTAAAAAAAAAAAAAAAAAAAAAAGGAAAAAAAGAGTTTCATCAAAGTTACTTTCATATGAGATGGCAGAGAATATGGCAAGAACTGACCAAATCAATCAGGAAATCTATTTGAAACCTTATTTTTTATTTAAAAAACTGTGGAAATTTTGTATTCTACTACTGAATACTGCCATGTTGTTTTAATCTTAAAAAAACTCCTTCTCTTCTAATCTTTAAGTAAAATTTATGTTTCAAAAAGATAAGCCTCATTTATTTGCATTTTTTTCTTTAAGTCCTGGCCTACTACATTTACTCCAGTGGGTAGATATGAACTCGTTGACAAGCAGGAGCTTCTACAATGAAAGCCAAACTCTGCAGCATGGCATATAAAGCCCTGAGTCATCTCTCTTTTCTTTTTTTGAAGTTCCATACTCCAGATTCTCTGGAGTTTTTGGCACAGTTTCTATTATTCCTCAGGCCTTACATGCTATTCCCTTGGGCCGAGATGCATTTTTATTCCACCTGCTCTATGTCTGTCCACCAATATATCTCCTACCCCTCCTCCAATTCCAAGCTCATGTGTGTTTTTCCTCTCTGAAGCATTTTCTTGACTTTCCCAAGCAAAGATGATCATATTTTCTTTTGTGAAAGTATAAACTGGATATTCCAAAGCCCTCCAGTTTTCCGAGTATAATCCTTTCTTTTAGTAGCCAAATACATTGAATAGCTCCCCATCCCACATGCAATACAAGATTCAGTGCCTTTTCTGGTATTTCCAAGGTTCTCAGAGAGGCTCATAATTTCCTGCTTTTTGAATTTTTCAACTATCCAGCTTGCTTCCCTGCTTCTCTGTGGGCCTGGACTAGCTTTTTCTATAGTTCTCCAAAGCTTCACTAACAAAGACGTGCTGTGTGGCAGACATTTACTGAAGTTTTCAGAGGGCGATCACCAACCAAACAGAATATTAGAATAGTGAACAACCTACACTTAAATATTTGATGACTCGTGGCCAGCCTCACGTGGGAGCCTTTCACAGGCAATCCATGCCCCTAGCTGTCACCTGCTGCTTGTTGCTGGGGCTTTTCTCCTCCTCTTCTTTGAGTCTTCAGGGCCCTTACAACCTCCAAAGCTTCCAGGGGCCGGTCCCACAGCCCTGCTTCTGTGTTATGTGGGGCAATTTGGCGCTTTCTTTGTGTTCTTTCTCATTTATGTAAGTTTAGAGGGGCCTCCCTTTTCATAACCAAAGAGGCTGTTCTAAACAAAAAATAACAATTTTCTTCCTAACAGCAATTCTTTAACATCCTAGAGCAACAGACTTAAACTGCAGTTAGCTGCCTGTGGTGGTTGCTGGATGCACTGCCCAGATGCCGCTGCAGGAGTGAAGGATGTATTTTCTCAGCTGCTGGGACTGGTAGAAACCTCTCAGCTGCCAATCCCCTTCAGGAATTGCCTTAGCTGAAGAGATCAACCTTGCTCAAGGCCATTTAGCCTTCCTGGGGTAGCCTGTATCCAATGACTGGTCGAAACGCTTCCTGGCCCAAACTCAGGTGATTCTGCAGGGGCCATCCCAGCCACAGAGCTGCCCATGGGGTTGGCAGAAGCCTTTGCTGAGGCTCCAGCACAGCTCATCTTTTCTTTCTTCCCCATCTGTCTTCCTCAGGGATGGAGCCTAAGAGTACTCTACTCCCTGATAACCTCCTTCATGCTAATCACTGCAGTCTGCTTCTTGGGAAACAAAACTTGTGACACTCTGCTTCACATGTTGTTTATCCTATCTAAGCTTGAGGTTTTGTTTGTTTGTAAAATGAGAATCCTAATAATATCCCCCACATAGAATTGGCATGTGTATTAAAATAGATGAAACACATAAAGTGCTTAGCTGAATGCCAGGTACGTTAAAATATAGTAAGTAAGCCATACCTACCATGATTATTGTGGACAGGTTCTGGTCCGTGGCCTGTTAGGAACTGGGCACAGCAGGAATTGAGCAGTGGGTGAGTGAGCAAAACTTCATCTGTATTTACAGCCGCTCCCCATCACTCACATTCCTGCCTGAGCTCTGCCTCCTGTCAGATCAGTGGTAGCAATTAGATTCTTATTCGAACATGAACCCTATTGTGAACTGTGCATGTGAGGGATCTAGGTTACGAACTCGTTATGAGAATCTAATGCCTGATGATCTGTCACTGTCTCCCATCACCCCCAGATGGGACCATCTAGTTGCAGGAAAACAAGCTCAGGGCTCCCATTGATTCTACATTATGGTGAGTTGTATAATTATTTCATTATATATTACAATGTAATAGTAATAGAAATAAAGTGCACAATAAATGTAATGCACTTGAATCATCCCCAAAACGTCCCCTTCACCATCTGTGGAAAAATTGTCTTCCATGAAACTGGTCCCTGGTACCAAAAAGTTGAGGACAGTTATTCTAGGGTATTCAGTGAGGAGGAGCTTAAACTTTCTCTCTTTTTTTTTTTTTTTTTTGAGAAACAATTGATAAATGTGGCTTGAAGTTTGCTGGAGCAGGGGTAGACACTTTAAGGAGGCTGGAGTCCTTCTGGGAAGAAAGGGATCAAGACTCTGTATTTTCCTCCCAAGATTCCACGTTGGTTATATGTATCTGTTGACTGAAGTGTGCTGACAAAGCCTAGATCACAGAAGAGTAGTAAGGTGTCTGAGATAAAAATCACCATGGCCAAGTCATTGTCAAAAACACACACGCAAACAAGCACTTCCAGACTCACTCTGGGCTGCTGCTGGTGGTGGTGGAAAAGTCCCAGATGAGAACTTCTGCAGCAAAATGAACCCCATTGTTACATTTCATCCATCAATAGAACTGTTTGCATCTTTCATTTATGGAACCAAAGAAAATTTGTGTATAAGCCTGATTCCATAATGTCTGTCAATCCAATTTAGTTGTGTATGGGAAGCATAGTGAAAAGATATGGCAAAGAACACAAAAAGGGGGAGTATGTGTTTTTGTGTATCTCCTGAGTGTCATTTCTCTTGGTACTGAAGCAGGTAGTGCAAGCACACGATATGATTTTGAAATTGTTTTCTGAGTTTGTAACCTTGCAGCTTTTCTATCCTATGAGGGACCCACTCATTCCTTATAAAAACCTGGTTTCAGAGGAGTCTAAAACGAAACAACTGACTCATATACTCAGATAAAGAGGTAAATTGATAACCTTGTATCTGAGTTACTTCCTTCAGATAGTTTCATTTTAAATGTGGACAAGGCCATGATAATTAAAGCCAAAATAAGTGGTATTAGCTTGTTGCAAAAGTAACTGCGATTTTTGCCATTACTTTCAATGGCAAAAACCGCAATTACTTTTGCACCAAATTAATAATTATAAATACAAGTACCCTACCTACACTCTGAACCAGAATTCCCAGACACTGAGAGTTTCTCCCTATACCTAAAGGAGAGGAATGAAGACACAGAAGCACCAAGAAGAATCTGAACAAACAGGCCTTGCTAAAGTCCCCCCCTTAGAAATAAAATGCTAAGTCATTTCACAAGTATGTAGTAACTTATGTTTACAGCAAATAGTGGGTACCATGGATATTTCCAAAAAGAGAAATGAGTGCTTGTATTAGTTATCTATTGTTGTGTAATGTAGGAGAGAAGAGGTTTCTTTTGTCACCCATTGCAAAGCTTATGGCTGACACCCCTATAACAAAAAACAGATTAATAACAGAAAGGCGTACAACCTAGTGCTGACCCTCCCTGCAAGTTCAGCTGAAGCAGAACGTGGCTTGAGTCAGATGAAACAGACCAAGTCACATATGCATGCTGAAATCAAGGCTGAAAGTATAATGGATGTCCTGATCTTTCAGTTGAATTCGCCAGACATTAATAATTTTGACCCTAGGAAAGGTATCCATTTATGGAATACAAGAACACCATCTTCAACTGGTAACACAAGACCTAATTCAGATTGCTCGTTAAACTCAGAAAGCCATTGTGAAAGTGATTAGTAATATGACAAATGTTGACATTGTCGTTGCATAGTAAAAATAAAATAAATGGTTTACGGAAACCTGAAAAAAAGAGAAAAGCATACAGGCTTAATTAAATAAGTTTTATATGATACAAGAGCCTTTAGAAATGTAGACCCAAAGAAACAGGGAAATCTGTGTATTTTTACAGGGAGTTGTATGACTGGAGGGCAAAAGGGTGTGATTGAATGGTAATAAAGTTGGGGGACAGGGAACTTAGCACGACCTGTTTATTGAGATTCTTCTTGGCACCTCTGTGTCTTCATTCCTTTCCTTTAGGTATAGGGACTACCTCTCTGGAATGAGGGTCTTTTGAACTACTTTAGAAGAAGGTCAGAAAATTCTTGTATGGCCTGTGTCAGGGGAGAAGAGAGAGATCAGACAGACCTTCTTATTTCTGCTGTTGTCTCAAATTCCTCCAGCTTAAAATACTCAATATGCCAAGGTGCCACATTTTGGGGCAGCATGTTCTGAGGCTCATCATGAACAAATTATTTTAAAACTTAATGACTTAAAACAACATATATTTATTGCCTTACAGTTTCTTTGGGTCAAGAATCTGGGCATGCTTTAGGTGGATTCTCTGCTTCATGGTCTTTTGCAAGGTTGCAATCAAAGGGTCTCTTTGTGCTGGGGTTTCACTTGAAAGCTCAACTGGGGAAGGATTTACTTCCAAGCTCATTTATGTGATTGTTGGCAAGATTCAGTTGCTTGAATGTAAGTGCCTCAGTTCCTAGGTGGCTGTTGGCCAGTGGCCACCCTCAATTCCTTGCAATGTGGGTTTCTCTAACATGGCTGGCCACTTCATCAAAGCCAGCTACAGAGACAGTCTGTAAGCCAGAGGCAAGTCACAGTCTTTTATAACCTAATTACAGAAGTGATATCTGTGCAACATTGCTGTATTCTATTGTTTAGGAACAAGTTACTCAAGAGGAAGAGGTCACCTGGGAAATACCAAAGAAGTAGGGATTCCTGGGTTATTTTAGAGACTGCCTGCCATAATAATGATAAATGGGCAAAGTATATGCAAAGATACTATGGAAAAGACAAAATATTTCATTTAATAGCATAACTACTTTGGGAACTGCAATTGCATAGACATGTTTAATGAAGAAATCTTTCCTAAATCAAATAAAATTTCCTTAATTAATGCACTGCTTTATTCTTCCAATGTTCGGCAAACTTCCTAATCTTATCTCCTGAATCTTTGAAACTACTATCACATGTTTTCAAACTTTTGCCAAATATTTTCCTCTCTTTTATACCCCGACATGAAATTTCCCTTCTAGATCATGAAAGAGAAAGCTCTTTAGAAAGACCACTGTGAGTATGTGTACTTTTCTTTGTGGGCAAGTTACAATGTTTATGAAGGTAAATAAAACAGTGTCTGAACTCTTATGAACAAGGGCCAGCCTTCAGTTAAGCTAAACAGATTGTATTCCATCTGCAATTCTTAATAGTAACTATTGATGCTGACTGAGAAAAGAGCTCTTTATTTTGAAAACATACAGAGGTAGAAAAACTCCCGTGTGGGAAAAACAAAGGAGAGGAAAAGATAGCATGGGTTGAGTTGAGATGGTTTATTTGTGAAGATTTATTAAAATATGTCACAAAGCTTATCTTAAGCTTCCTAGTTGCCAGCTGTGGGCCATGATAAATGTGGGATGGGTCTTCACTTCCATGTTGTGAGATTTTCTTTACAGCTGTCTTGATTGCCTGGTTTGCAATATGAATGCATTCTTTCAAAAGTGAGATCTTTTTTTTTTCCTTTTTTTCTTTTCTTTTCTTTTTTTTTTTTTTGAGACAGGGTCTGGCTTGTTGCCCAGGCTGGAGTGCAGTGGCATCATCATGGCTTACTGCAACCTCTGCCTCCCAGGCTTGAGCAATCCTCCCATCTCAGCCTTCTGAGTAGCTGGGACTACAGGCACATGCCACCATACCTGGCTAATTTTTGCATTTTTTGTAGAGATGAGCTTTTGCCATGTTGCTCAGGCTGGTCTGGAATTCCTGTGTTCAAGCAATCCTCCTGCCTCAGCCTCCAAAGTACTGGGATTACAGGTGTGAGCCACCACAACCAGCCTCTGCTTTTTGAATTCTTAACAAAATCAGAACACTCTCTTTTCTATCTATTTGTAGCAATAGAAGAAGCAAATGGAAGGTGAGGGGAAGGAGAAAGCTTACAAACAGACTCAGTGGTGAGATTTGCAGCATCACGAATGTCTGAAGTCCCCTGTGTTACACAAAAGGTGCTTTTGTAAAATTTTAGTGTGATTTTTGATTTTCTGATTTAAATCACAACTAGTGGTAGAAGAAACCTAGTCGTAACACAATAGAGAAGGCACTGGGTCATATCTGGGTTAGTTTAACAGCTCAGTGAGTAGTTAAGAACCAGAAAGAAGAGACGCTTTGGGAAGAAGGGCTGAGGAGTCCCAAAGGAGAAGCAAATGAGCCCCAAGATGAACCTTAATCAAGTCCCAAGTTTGTCTATAATTGATTCTGTAGAGGACGGTTAGTTTTTTAGAATGGTTATACTCATGGAAATATGCTTTGTCCTCTAAACTCAGATGACTAAAGGATTATTTTAAAGGGCATTCATTAATTTGTTCCAAATACAGAAATAATGTATGCACAGTATAGAAAACTGGAATGGACATGAAGCTGAATGTTTGATGAAGACGGAATTTTAAACTGTCTTTTATTGAGATAACTGCCCTTCGGAGCATCCTTCATTTTTGGTTACTGGAGGCAGTGGAGTTACTAGTAGTTCACACTTGGAGCAAATTTGGTTTGGCTTCGTTGTCAGAATGAATGTAAAGCAAGTGCTCACCTAGAGTTCTTGACGAAAACTTGAAGTCACTATGGATCTGACTTCAGAGGATATAATGGAAGATTTTAAGTGTTCAATTTAGTACTATGAATTTAATGTATTTTGAGATGGACAGTTATATGCTTGAAGAGTTAAAGAGATGTTTTTCCTAAATATAGATTAAAATGAGCTATTAATAACTTTCACATGATGCTGATCAACAGATTTTGAGAAATATACCATCGACTATTGTGATTTTGTCTACTGAAAAAGAGTTAATCTTCCCACTGTCAGTCATCCTGAGGCTTGAAATGAGTGTCCCTCAGACTGGAGTAAGGGAGGCCCTCCTGGGGTTGAGCCTGAAGCTTTTATGGAGCTTAGGATGGGAGAGACCTAGAGATTCTGGATTAGGAGGGGCAAGCTGGCCTCTGTCTCATGGAAGACATTTAAGAGTAAGATGGGAATTTAGGAGTAGGGTCAAGATGTGAGTAGCCATGCTTTGTAGCAGCTAAAATTACTCTCCAAATTCTATCTATACTACTCCTCAATCACTCATGAAGTTTTGTTCAACAGCACATTCTGGTCTTAGCTGCCCTTTGGGTTGAAAAGGAAAGGAACTGAATTCATGCTTGGAGTGAAGAGATAAAGGGAAGATAAACCAACCCAGAGGAGCCACTTATGTGAGGGATAGAAGTGACCCGAGAAATGGAAGAGTATGAGGTGCCTGTTTTTCCGCTCTTGGTAGTACTGGGTAGATCAAGCTCTCTAGTATTTGCTCACTGGACTGGTGAAAAATAACATTTTATGATTCATTTAACATGCATTTCTTTAATTATCAATGAGGTTGAACATCTTTTCAAATAGTTTATTGGCTGTTTATATATTCTTGGTAGACTTCGTATATATACCTATCTCCAGTTTTCTATTGCATTGCTGATCTTCTGCTTTTAGAATTTTGTCTTAGTCCTTTTTCTTTTCTTTCTTTGGTATGAATTCTTTTTAAACAAAATAAATTAACTCTTGTGTACGTATGCTTTCCAATGTTTACTGTGGGTGTTTCAACTTTGTTTATTATATATTTTTTTCTATTAAAAAGTTTTCTATATTAATGTAGTCATTTTTTATTAGTCTTTTCTTTTTTGGCTTCTAGGTTTTCTGTCCTGTGCTTTAAGGTCTTCCTCAAATGTGTTACAACATCATTTTTAAAATTCACTTGTCTTTACTGAATTGAAATTCCACTTTTGCCTTAAAATTCCCATATATATTTAGATCTGTTTCTCAAGCGTTTTCTTGCATTGATTAGGTTTTTCTCCAATACTAAACAGATTTAATTTTTGTAATTTTATTATGTGTTTTAACGTCTTGTTAGTCAGATGCCCCTGTTCTTTTTGAAAATTTTCCTGACTATTCTTACATTTTAATTTTTCTGGTGGAACTTTATTGGTACATTTATTGGCAACTCTCCCCACCTCCCTGAAATTCTGTTGGTATTTGGGATTGTGTTAAATACTAGATGTGATCGACATCTCTACAACATGGAATTTATTTATTTATTTATTTATTTATTTATTTATTTATTGAAACAGAGTTTCACTCTGTTGCCCAGGCTGGAGTGCAGTAGCGCGATCTTGGTTCACTGCAACCTCCGCCTCCCGGGTTCAAGTGATTCTCCTGCCTCAGCCTCCCAAGTAGCTGAGATTACAGGTGCACCCCATGATGCCCGGCTATTTTTTTGTGTGTTTTTGGTAGAGACAGGGTTTCACCGTGTTGACCAGGCTGGTCTCGAACTACTGACCTCGGGTGATCTGCTCACCTTGGCCTCCCAAAGTGCTGGGATTACAGGCATGAGCCACTGTGCCTGGCCGGGAAATCTTTTTATTTTAAGAGCCCAAGTTGTCTTCCGGTAGAAGGTGTTCACGTCCAACTGGCTGTTTTCCAGAATCCCCCTCCCTGTGTAGTTTCAGGCTGAAGTTGGCAAAAGGGAAATATTTGTGGGACATGGAAGGTACATTTGCAGCAATAGCCATTGTCTCTGAAGGTGGTCATGATTAGAAGCCACGAGGGGTGCCAGTGTTGTCTAGTTTGTTTCCAGTGAGTTCTTGCTCTTCCCCACTCTGTGTTCTGCTCTTCTTTTTGACTCTGGCCCTGCTGACCAAGAGCAAACCCATTCCCACCATCAGGTATTTGGCTGTGAGCTCACAGACAGGACAGCTATGTGGAAGCAATGGCCTTCTGGAGGCTAAGATGCTAGTCTGCCTTCCTGATACCGCTTTCAGCAGGTGTATGTATCTTGCCTCTCAATTCCTCTGAATGCTCTGACTTTCCATCTGGGATGCTGCTTCAGGAGAGCTGGGGAGTGACATTTTCTGGTCCTAAAATTTCCTGTTTTGAGTCTTTACTTCTCTAGCTCCTTCCACCAGTGAGTAAAGTTTTACTCTATAAGCAATTCTTCATTTCATAGTATAACAGCTCTTCCTCCTTTATCTAACCCTGGTGGATACACTTTTCATTTGCTTAGCTTTTGTTTCTCTACACAGTATTGTTTTCTTCATAAAGATCCTAGACATTTCTTTTAGTATTTACTCTTACATATTTTTTTTTCTTGTTTGTTGTGGATGGAATAGTCCTTCCATAATATTTCTAACTGGGCCCACCTCAGAGCCTTTGCAATTGCTGTACCTTCTGCCTGGTGCCCTCATCCAGCAGATACAGCCATAGCTTGCTGGCCTTTGCACAGTGTCATCTTCTCAATGAAACCTTCCTTAGTCACCTATACATAATTATAATTCCTCTCATACCCTATAGTCTCCTTCCTTATTCTATTTTATCCTTAACACAAATTCCTATTTAATTGTATATATAACTTTTGCATGTTATATATTGTATGTCTTTCCTCACTAGAAGATAAACTCCTTATTAAGGCAAGGATGCTTTATCTGGGTTGTTTATTTTGCTGTATCCTTAGTGCCTAGAATGTTGCATGGCAAATAATGAGTATTTGGAAAATATTTTCTGAATGTATGAACATATAGAAAAGTCATTGGCTCTAAAAATAATTTTGTAATTCATCACCTTACTAATTCTGGTATTGCTTCGAGTACCTGTTACGTCAATTTTCTTGGTGTTTTTTGTCTTTAAACTCATATCATCTACAAAGAGTGATGATTCTGACTTCTTTCTAATACTTATACCCCATTAGCTTCTATTGCCTAATTGCATTGATTAGTTAATTCATAATGATGTTAAATTGTGTTGCTGATAATAAGCATCATTTTCTCCTCCAGATTTAATGTTTTACTATTAAAATCTTTTGAATCAAGGTCACTAATCCTAGACTTTTTTTTTTTTTGGATGTACCTTCTTTAAAAGCTACTTATTTTGATACTTAGAGTTAGTTATAAAGAGGTCACCAATTTAATTAATGGATTATATTATAAAAATGTTACTGTTAAATCAGTTGTTTGGATCCCAGAATTTATTTTCCTATGCAAGCAATGGTGTAAATAATGACTACACTTCCTAACCAGCCCATACCTCATAAAGTTTCAAGTGTGGTATTGTTCTTCAAAGAGAAGTGTCAAGGTCCAGTCCCCTATATAAGTTCTCACACACAGAAATGAATGGTCTATCCACTTAATTGCCATTGTCTTTATTGTCTGGGTCACTCCTTGGCCTCAACATTCCACACTACATAAAGTGATTTGTGTTAAACGCTGTCTCTCCTGCCACAGTTTAGCCTGAGTTCACAAGCTCCAATAAGGATAAAGGTGCAAGCACATCCTACACATGTGTGGAATTGATCAAGTGAGTTGCACAACAGGCAATGGTGGGAACTGGTGGGTCACTGGAGAGACCGCTGTTTGTCAAAAAGGCACAGATGCCAGCTGCTTGGGAATATGGACCCAGCATTCCAGATATTCTGATATTTAAAGATGAGTGCAATAATTCTAACCTTTTTGGGAAATCGCACATTTTAAAAAGGTTGGTGTGTTGTTCAGCCTTGGTAGGGAATACATGGCACATTCAAGCCAAGTCATTAACAAATAAGTATTTAAAAAGGTGTGAGTAGGGTTTCTCTCATCTGCTGAGGAATGGTGAAGCACCCCGGGATTAGCAACAGCAGGAAGCATTACTGCTCCTCAGCCCTAGGGGGCCAGCTGTGGCTATGGGAGAGAGCTAGGCAGGCTGCCTGACCAGAGCATGGTCTTGGGTGAAGAGAAATAGCCAATCCATGGTAGGGAAGGAGCCAATAGTAGAGGGACCTTCATCTTATTCCTCTCTCACTCTCTGGTCTCCTGCATGCTCTTCCATTGGCTGAAACCAAGAGAAAGACAGAGGGCAGAGGGGCATATTGATTCAGTCCCCAAAGGCCAGCATCAAAGTACAAACTAAGGTAGAAAAGAAAAGAATGGATCTTAAAGGTCTAACGGAAAATGTACAGCCTAGATAGCTATTAACTTGGGTTAAATAAAATGCAAATGACTGCTGAGAATGAAAACAAAAAACATGCTGCAAGATGTCGGTCTCAGACTTCTGGTTTAAGCATTTTGAAGACATTACCACATCTTTATATTTCTATCATTTTATCCTAATAGAACATATATACAAGGTCCTTGATAACTGGGTGGATAAAAGTGATTTGAAAACTGAATATAATGTGGCTGGAAGATGCATTTTACATCCTCAAAATAAGATGAGAGATTTCTTTTCAGTTTTTTTTTTCTCCCAAAGAACAAGTATAACATTATCATCAAGGAGTTTATGTTCTAAATTTCTCAAATGTTGCATTTTAACTTATTGTATTAGTTACTTATTGTTACATAGCAAATTGCCCCCAAATTTAGTGGCTTAAAACAAACATTTATTCTCTCACAGTTTCTGAGAGTCAGGAATCTAGGCGTGGTTTCACTGGGTGTTTCTGGTTCAGCATCTGGGTTGCATCATCTGAAGCCTTGACTGAAGCTGCAGGGTCAGTTTCCAGGAAGGCCCACTCACATGGCTGTTGACGGGAAGTCTCAGTTCCTTGCTAATGGCTTTTCCTTGGGGCTAAGTGTCCTCAAGGCATGGCAGCTGGCTTCTTCCAGGATGAGTGTTCTAAGGAAGACAGAGAACAAGAGGACAACCAAGACAAAAGCTGCAATGTCATGTAGAATCTAATGTTGGAAGTGACACACCGTTGCTTCTGTCATATTCTCTGGTCACACAGACCAACCTGGTACAATGTGGAAAGGGTCTAAACCTGGCTGTGAACATCGGGAGACAGGAATCACAGAGCCACTTTGGAGACTGGCTACTAGGCATATTCTGCCTGATTTTCACAGAGTGTCATACTTCCATATCTTCCTTTGTTCCTGAGCATTTTTTTTTTCTTTTCCAACACTCAAGATTGGGTGCAGCAGAGGGAGAGCTGTCCATTGAATAACGCTCATGGCAGTGTCAAAAGATTTCAACAAGGGAGCCTTGGGCCTCCACTGCAGGGCGACCCTTGTATCCTAAATGCGGCTTCACCTTCCATGCAGAGCCTTGGCACATAGAGGACTAAGAAAAGAGAGGAAATGGTACTGGATGGGAAAGATCCAGCAGAAGGAAGTCAGATCTTTCCCATGGTTGGCCTGAGTCGGCCAACGTCAGGAGAACTCCCTTTACCTACACTTCTTGTACCATGTGATGTGGACCTATGCTTCTTCTACCAAGTGATGTCACAAACTCACTGGGGTTCTGTATTTCCTTTCCTACCCAACACACACACACACACACACACACACACACACACTCTCTCTCTCTCTCTCTCTCTCTCTCTCTCAGGGTGTGGGCTTCTATCGAGAATCATAATTGTGATTCTTTCTTACCAGGTGTAAAATGTTAGGACTACATTTGACACCAGAGAGTCTCAGCGATAAACCAATGATAAAACCCTAAAGTTCTATATCTTTTTATATGTTCCCAGTCTCCCACTCCTGACTTGATCTGCTGTAGGCCTGGACTCTTTCATAGATGTACAAAGTATTCTTTATCTCCCCACATCTTAGTTTCATATTTTTTCCTTTAGCATCACGTCAGTTCCATCCAAAATGAAGGTAACTTTTCATTTTTATTAAATTCTTCTTGTAGTTAGAGAATTGGAATGATTCAGCTTTCTTGCATGTTTTCTTCTTCTTTTCTCCATGTTTTGAGAATGCTGCAGAAGCCCCAAGGAATTTAAGGACTTCCAGCACCAAGTGATAGGTGTTCCAAATGAGATACGAGCATTTACAAAGAATGTTGCTAAGCAACTATTTACAAATAAAGGCATTTTTCCAACAGAAAGGAATTAAAAAACAAATGTTATCATTAAATGCTGAATAGTCAGGGAGACTACCTTTACTACATAAACATTTATTCTTGATCTCATTTTTTAAAGTGCAGATAATGGTTGCTTGAAGAAGGAAGGAAATGTGTCAAGGGACTTTTAGGAGAGAGAGAGAAAAATGTAAGACTGTATATTGGTTTGAAATGATGACCAAACAATGATTTCATTTCACTATAGTCCAGCAATAAATCTGTAACTCTTCTCTCACCAGTGACACTGGAAACCATAGGGAATCCAGGCCAACTAATTCCAGGCACTAATCTTTCATGCTGGGAAATGCATCTGCTAGGTGTACAGGACCCAGAAAGTCTGACAAGCTAGTTTTTGTATGAATTGGCTATTAATCCTGACCACTCTTGCCTCCAGTTCATCACATGGGGGGCTATAGTCCCATAGTGCTGAATTCTGGGACGCTTCTATTCAGTTATCTTAGCATGTCACAGAGCATGAGAAAATAGCTACTCAGATGCTTGCACTTTTTTTAGAGAAAGAGAGAAAAAAAAAACGACAGAGAATAAAGAGATGTGACTTGGACACATGTCTTGGCTTTGCTACCCACTAACTGAACTTTAGCTCACTGAAGCTTGAGTTTGCATCTATAAAATGGGGTGATTGAGTTACAACAATGGTTACCATTTTATTATTTTTCCTCCCTAGACCTCCTGTTTTGAGAGGTTTAGATTATAGCATTTACATCATAATAATTAATTTGCTCCACTTTCATTGTGTTTCCATTTTAAAGTTATCCATATTTTAAGCAACAATGTATAATTATCAATGGTTTATAAAAATCTTATGAAATTACATAAATCAAAGCCTTAGTTGAGATGCTAACAAACATCTCATGGTTCTTTCTACTGCTATTGTTTGCTACGTTTTGTATACTCAGTGTTACTCAGTGTCACTTTCACCTTCTTTTTTTTTTTTTTTTTGAGGCGGAGTCTCGCTCTGTCGCCCAGGCTGGAGTGCAGTGGCGCAATCTCAGCTCACTGCAAGCTCCACCTCCCGGGTTCACGCCATTCTCCTGCCTCAGCCTCTCCGAGTAGCTGGGACCATAGGCGCCCGCCACCACGCCCGGCTAGCTTTTTTTTTTGTATTTTTAGTAGAGACGGGGTTTCACCATGGTCTCGATCTCCTGACCTTGTGATCCGCCCGCCTTGGCCTCCCAAAGTGCTGGGATTACAAGCGTGAGCCACTGCGCCCGGCCCACTTTCACCTTCTATATAGAGCCTTGGGACATAGGTCACTTTAAAAAATGGTACTGGGTGGATAGGATCCAAAAGAGAGATGTCAGATCCAAAATCCAAGGTCATGTGTTCTAGGACCTGCATATGGCTCTTTCTGTACTATGACTACTTCATATGTGGATTTAGTGTCAATGTCTAATTTGCTTCTCATCCCAACATTCTTCTGAGGATATTAGAAGCCAATGAGAATGAGTGGAAAGTAGAAGATGGCTGATACTTTAGCCATCTTCTAAAGCCTCATCTTAGAAAGTGGGGCTTATTTGGTCCAGGAAAGAGGGTCATGGTCTTGGTCATTCTTTGGGGGTGGCTTCCTCTGAGATGCCTCCTGCTTCAAGCCCATAGGTCTATTCAAAGGTGGGTGGCTCTGCCAACATATTGAGGTGATCTATCTTTAGTAAAAAAGAAAGAAAAATATATTACCAGCAGAATTTGTATGTTTCCTTAGGTTATTATTTTTGGATGAAAATATTATAAAAGCTCTAAGTATGTAGAAAAGTTTCATAATTCTAGAATTCTTGTACAACAGTCGTTGTACTGCCTTCACTGTTTTGTGGATAACTAAAATTTGGGTTTGGCTGGCTAAGTTGGTTTGAGCCGAGTGCTAACAACATCAGAGGTTTCGTTCTGTTTGTAGCCATAGGTTTCCCTGCTAATATCTGCCAGCTGTCTGATCAATGCCTGCTGTTTGTCAAAAGGGAGTCACTAAGAGTCCCTTGGCCTACTTTGATTGCCAAGGCAGACATGAATTTTAAAGATGGATTTCCTTTTAGTGTCTTGGACAGCATTAACTCTGTGCCTCCACTGCTTAGAACAAAGACCTCTTTGTTTCTTCTCTGTTGTCATCTGGTGCATGAGGTGGGGGTTCAGTAGAGTGAGTTTATGCATCAGAGAATGAGTAGACTTTCATTTAAGATGGTGGTGAGAAGAGGCATGTGAGCTTTGCAGACAGGGCTCCTGTGACAGGCAGAATAATGAGACCCCAAAGGTGCCCATGTCCTAATTCCTGGAACCTGTGAATATGTTATGTTACATGGCAAAGAGAAATTAAGGCTATTGATGGAATTAAGGTTGCTAATCAGGTGACCTCAAAAT
Organism: Hylobates moloch; assembly: GCF_009828535.3. NCBI lineage: Eukaryota > Metazoa > Chordata > Mammalia > Primates > Hylobatidae > Hylobates > Hylobates moloch. Next base: position 26,058,655 of record NW_026652276.1, read on the forward strand.
GAGATTATTCTGCGTTATCTGAGTGGCCCAATATAATCACAAGTGTCCTTACAAGTAGGAGGCAGGGGTCAGAGAAGGAGAAGATAGGACTGTGGCAGAAGAGGTGAGAGGGGTGCAATTGCTGGCTTAGAAGCTGGAAGGAGGCTGTGAACCCAGGAAAATGGGGTCTCTGAAAGAGGCTAGAAAGAGGATTCTTCCCTGGAGCCTCCGGAAAGGAACACAGCCCAGCAACTGCTTGATTTTAGCCCCGTGAGTCCTATTGCAGACTTCTGACCTTCAGAATTGTAAAGTGATACATTTGTGTTGTTTTAAACCAGTAAGTTGGTGGTAATTTATTAGAGTGACAATAGGAAACTAATATAGCACCCAATAAAACTGACAAGAGAAATGTTCCAGGTAGTAGCTTTGTGGCTCTGCCCTGCTTTCTTTCGTGCCACTGAGAGTCCTTCCTGTTTGGAGTGCCTCAGAGGAGGGGCTTGGGATCAAGTTGAAATGAGAAGCCTTCCTCAATCTTTCAGGCAGAAATAATCACTCCTTTAATCCATTGTATCTAACCCATTGTATTTTATCCAGTGGTTTATGTAGAATTGTATGAATTGTTTAATGACTATTTGGGTACAAGAAGTGCCGATTTCTTTAGTTTTCTATATAAAATTAAATCCACTTGGTTCTTTCCTCATGGGGGTTTGTGAGAAGTCAGTAATTGATATTTTGGCTGATGGAGTGAAAAGAACTCCCCCTTTTCTTCTTAGATGCTATGAGAAACTTGGGGCTTATATGGTCCAGGAAAGTGGGGCATAGTCTTGGTCATTCTTCAGGGGTGACTTCCTCTGAGGTGGTTCCTGGTTCAAGCCCATAGGTCTATTCAAAGGTAGATGGCTCTGCCAACAACTCCATTTCTTCCATGGAGCCATTCCATGGTACTATGCCATGCTCAACCACAGAAACCTTTGCTGAAGTTCCCAAGACATAGCACCTGGTGCTACTTCTTCAGTCACAAGACACCTGTTCCCATCCAAGAGCCTGGCCCTTCAGGTGCCCTACTCTGAGCAGGCTGTCACCACTACTTCACTAAATTACATCTGTCCCAGGCTGGGTGTGGTTGTTCACACCCGTAATCCCAGCACTTTGGAGGCTGAAGTGGGCAGATCACCTGATGTCAGGAGTTTTAGACCAGCTTGGGCAATGTGGTGAATCCCCATCTCTACTAAAAAAACACAAAAATTAGCTGGGCATGGTGGCACACGCCTGTAATCCCAGCTACTTGGGGGGCTGAAGCAGGAGAATTGCTCGAACCTGGGAGGCAGAGGTTGCAGTGAGCCGAGATTGCACCGCTGCACTCCAGCCTGGGCAACAGAGTGAGACTCCATCTCAAAATAAATAAATAAATAAATAAATAATATCTGTCCCTTCTCCTTCCCTTTGGCAGGGGAACTGGCTGTGCTCAGGACATTTGGCTACTCCCATCTCCACCCTTCCTCTCTTTGATGGGCACTTAATTCTCTCAATGCACCTAGTACCAAAGGTGGAAAACTAGCACTCGGGTTGTATTGAGCCTCATACCCTCTTACTGTTTTTCCTTGGTGTGTGCCGTGGCATCCTGCACAGAGTTTTAAATCTGAATGAATTGCTATCATTTACAAATGAAGATTTTATTTGAATGTGTCCAGGTGTTATTGAGAATTCAGCAAATCTAGCATGGTGGGATCTCTATTTCTCCTGGCAGCAGCCAGCAGGCACTGAGCAAATGGTTGGCATTTGCTCTACACGTCTATACATTCTTCACCTGTTTCTGTTGTGTCCTCATCACTGAAGTGGAGATCAGTTGTTATTTGTCATCTTATACCAGGCTTACTTTACTCACATTATGTTTCCGGCCTTTACAGATCTGGGAATTTGTAAACCCTGAGCTTGACTTTCCGGGTATCTGATAACTTGCATGTGTGTGTTTTTCTTTAAAGCTAAGAACTATAGAAATAGCTCTATCTTCTCTATGGGGTGTGCAGAGAACTTAGATCTCATCAACAAATACCTAGTTACCAACATGGTGAGAAACAGGCAACGGGAACGGGAGAAACTGGATTGCTTTCCATGGATTGTTTAGCAGCACAAACAAAACACAGAATATTTTCTCAGTTGGTCACCATGCTACATGATGTTATCAATAGCTCATCTCTTACCAGACTGTGACTTCCCTGATGCTAGGGATAATGTCTAACCCATTGCATGACTTATTGAGACACTAGAGGCATGTTTGTTGGGTGAATGAATGGAAAGAGTCAATATGGTAGCTTTCTGCCACTGTATGGTGGAAAAATATGGTGTGGGTGTCTTGACTGTTGGGGAAAATGATCTACCTAAAGGGGTAAAAATTGGGTCAGTGATGCCAAATTGATTCTGAATTCCATAAAACAGATCTCGGGGGTTGTATTGTAGTCTGCACCTAAAAAAGCAAGGTATAGCTGGGCATGGTGGCTCATGCCTGTAATCCCAGCACTTTGGGAGGCCAAGGTGGGCAGATCACGAGGTCAGGAGTTTAAGACCAGCCTGACCAACATGGTGAAACCCTGTCTCTACTAAAAATACAAAAATTATCCAGGAGTAGTGACACGCACCTGTAATCCCAGCTACTCAGGAGGCTGAGGCGAGAGAATTGCTTGAACCCGGGAGGCAGAGCTTGTAGTGAGCCGAGATCACGCCACTGCACTTCACTTCAGCCTGGGTGACAGAGCGAGACTCTGTCTAAAAAAAAAAAAGCAAGGTATAGCATGATTTAATTCGATTTATAAAATCAGGATACCAGGGAACTTTGTATACATTGAGGCCAACTTCCCTGGTTTGGTCTTGTGGTATGGTATTGGCGGTGGGGTGGCAGAGGGGTGGTGGAGAGGAGCAGGGGCATTCAGAGGGGCTGAAAGCAATGGCTTGTTGCCAGCACAGATCTTCTTTGCAGCACCTTTGCCCCAAGTTGCCCCATATGACTGATCCACACTTGCCTTTTATGCATCATAATTACAATGTTCGTGGTAATGGTGTAAAAAGACAGTGTTTGTCTTCATCAATTCTAGTTGATCAAACCTTAGTTTGCTTGAAATAGTCCTGTTTGAGACTCCGTCATAGATTCTTTGCTATCTGTTACCAAAAGCTGTAAACCAAAGGGAGTTAACAGCTTTCCATGGACTGTTTAGCAGCACAAACAAAACACAGAATATTTTCTCAGTTGTGGAGAGCTGCCACAATTAGTTGGATATTTAAAGCAAACACCTTGGTGGGGAGTTGGGACCAATGCTATAGGAGAGGATTATGTCATCTTAATGACATGTGAGTCATAAAATATGGGGCAATGGAACTAAGAGGGACCTCAGTGACAGTCTAGTCTAATAACTGCAGCTTGCAGATGAACACGTGAAGCCTTGAGAAGGTCAGTGCATCAACAAAGAACAAGTTCTTCATTAAACTAGCAAAACTCTGGCTTTGAAAACCAGGACTTCTAGATCTCCTGATTTCCTATCACATGTTTTTCTCACTATTTTAGTTTTTTTTTTTTTTTGGAGGTTCGAGGAGGAGAGTTTAACTCAGTCTTTTATCCTGGATTTTCAAAGGTTTTTATTATTATTATTATTCTATAATTCTGTTTCCCTGCGATCAGTCTAAGTGATTTATTTCAGAATTTCGTCAAAGAAAAACTTTTTTATTCATAAAATTCCCATATCTTAGGTTTGATGTTTTCACAGTTGCAGACAGATGCATAACCACCACCCTAAACAAGGCAGAACACTTTTATCACTACAAAGGGTTTTTTATGCCCCTTTCCAGTCAATGCTCCCTCTCCACCTGTGAGGGTTGATTGGATGTGTCAACTTGACTGGTTTAGGGATGCCCAAAGAGCTGGTAAAACAAGATGTCTGAGGGTGTCTGTGAGATTATTTTTGGAAGAGACAGGTATTTGACTCAGTAGATTGAGTCAAGAAGATTCACCTTTACCAACATGGGCAGCAATGCTCAATCCACTGAGAGACTAGATAGAACAAAAGGCACAGGAAGAGCCAACTCTCTTTCTCTTTGAACTGGGACCCCATTGTTTCCCCTGCCTTCAGACATTCTTGTTTCTGGTTCTTGGCCCTTCGACTCTGGGATTCACAGCAGTCCCCATCCCCACTTCATTCCTGGGCTTTAGGACTTGGACTGAATTACATCCCCAGCTTTCCTGGTTCTCCAGTTTGCAGATGGTAGATTATGGGACTTCTTGGCCTTCATAATCATGTGAGCCAATTCCCGTAACAAATCTCTTGTATATCTCTATATATCCCATTGGTTCAGGTTCTCAGGAGAACCCTAACTAATACACCCCATAATCACCAGAGATTAGTTCTGGTCTGTTCTTGTATTTCATATAAATGAAATCATATAGTATATACTATTTTTTTGCTTGGCTTCTATCCCTTAATGTAGAGATTGGAAAACTTTTTCTGTAAAGGACCCAATAGTAAATACTTTTGGCTTTGCAATTCATTTGGTCTTGTCTCTGCTACTCAAGTCTGTTGTTGCACCAAAGCAGCCATAGACAATATGGAAATAAATGCACATGGCTGGGTTCCAATAGCACATTATTTACAAAAATAGAGGGTGGGTTAGATTTGGCCTTGGACTGCAGTTTGCCAACACTTGGCTTAACAATGTTTTCGAGAGTTGTCAGTGTTGCTGCATATATTGGTATTTCATTCTTTTTATTACTGAGGGTCATTTTATAGTGTGAATATACCATAATTTGTTTATCCATTCTCCTGTTGATGGATATTTGGGTTGTTTCCAGTTTTTGGCTGTTATGAATATGACTGCAATAAACATTTCTATGTAAGTCTTTTTGAGAACATATGTTTTCATTTCTCTCGCGTAAATGCCTAGGAGAGGAATTGTTGGGTCATAGGGTAGATGAATGTTTAACCTTAACAATACTGCCACAGTGGCTGTGCCGTTTGATACCCTTATCAGCAATGTATAAGAGTAATATTTGCTGCTTATCTTTACCAACATTTGGTGTGGTTAGTCTTTTGATGCTAGCCATTCTGGTGAGTATAACTCAGTGTCTCTTTGAGTCCTGTTCTCCGTCCATTATCATCCTTTCATTTGGCATTTCTGACGCTTTCAGCTTCACCTCTTTTCCTCTGTGCTTGGTTTATACCTGTATCTGTAGGGCAGTTACTCTTCCTTTCAGTATCTCCCAGTCTGTTCCTAACCATCTCTCACATTTGTTAGCAAGCATATGACTTGATTTTAGCTCCCTTTCCCACACGACTTTCCTCCAAGTTTACCTTCACCTGGATACAAAGTCAGGACAATCCTACCAAACTACCAGCCTGTCATACCACCCTCATTTACTGGTTTCTTTTCTCACAGAGGCCTTTATTCCTAAATGCAGTGAGTGTATATCCATGCCAAACATGTTAAGGATCTAGCTCATAGCCTTCTCTAGGTCTAGAAAGAGCTTCTCCCACGTGCTTACTGTTCCTGGAAATTCCATTAATACAGTGTTTTATCCCCCATAATTAGAAGACCTCAGATACAATTTCTTGGAGCAAATAGACATGTTCATTTAAGCTCATTAGCATCCAAACAAGCAAGAGCTGCTTTCCTGAGAGAGGATTTTCTTAGACAACAGAAAAAACTGGTTAGGAGAGTTCCAGAGAGAGAGGTGGCATTTGTGGGAAGAGGTGCAGTGAAGACCAGGGGCTTGGGGAGTACAGGGTGGGGAGATAGAGCATAGTTTAGCCAGGGCCAGGGGCTTGGGGGGTACAGGGTGGGGAGATATAGTGTAGTGAGGGTCAGGCGCTTGGGGGGTACAGGGCGGGGAGGTAGAGTATAGTGTAGTGAGGGCCAGGGGTTTGGGGATTATAGGGTGGGGAGGTATAGTGTAGTGAGGACCAGGGGCTTACAGGGTAGAGGGTGAGGAGGTAGAACATATTTAGTGAGGACCATGGACTTGAGGGGCACAGGGTGAGTACATTTAGTGAGGGCCAGGGGTTTGGGGGGTATAGGTCTAGGAGGTAGAGTTTGTTTAGCGAGGGTCAGGAAATTGGGGGGTATACTGTAGCTAGAGCCCAGTTCATCTCCTTCACCATTTATACCAGATATGACTGTTTGCATGGATCTGGATTCTAGGAAGCTGGATGAGTCCTTCTCACTCTTTTTCTTTAACTCTTTGTTTGTTTGTTTGTTTACTTTTTTCTTTTTTCCTTGCTCAAGATTAAATAGTTGCTCCTTTGACTTAGCTGTGAGGGAAGATTTCAGCCCTTCCAGGTCTTCTGTGTTCCCTTGTTCCCAGTCTTTGAATTCTTTTATTTTTAGGGGTGGGGTCTTGCTCTGTCACCCAGGCTAGAGTGCAGTGGCATGATCTTGGCTCACTGCAACCTCTGTCCCCCGGGTTTAAGCAATTCTCCTGCCTCAGCCTCTGGAGTAGCTGGGCTTACAGGCGCATGCCACTTTGCCCAGCTAATTTTTGTATTTTTAGTAGAGACGGGGCTTCACCATGTTGGCCAGGCTGGTCTCAAACTCCTGACCTCGTGATCTCCCCACCTCAGCCTCCCAAAGTGCTGGGATTATAGGTGTGAGCCACTGCACCCAGCTCACTCTTTCCATTCTTAACGGTCAATTTCCCAGTGACTCCATATTACCTCCTGGCTGTACTACTCTGTGGGGTATTTCTCTCTCTCTCTCTCTCTCTCTCTCTCTCTCTGTTTCTCTTAAACTATGTCCAGGCAGTGGTTGTCCTGGCCATGTGTATCTATATAAGGCATACTTATTCTGTGTTGCACTTGCTGGAAACCACTTATAGACAGACTTACCTACTGCAGGGTTAAATGTCTGATAGCTCTCTTCCCAGGGATATTATTTCCAATTCAGTAAGGGCATTATACTAAACAAAAACAGTGTATCTGTGATGGTAAAAGGCTGAGTAAATTTTTTTCTAGAGTTAGGTTGGTGGGGAGAGAGAGAGAGAAGGAAACGAAAGGAAAGGAAAGAAAAGAAGGAAGGAAGGGAAAGGAAAGAAGGAAGGAAGGGAAGGAAAGGAAAGGAGGGGTAAAAGGAAAGAAAAGGAAGGAAAGGGAAGGAAGGAAGGAAAGAAGGAAGGCAGGGAAAGGAAAGGAGGGAAGAAAAGAAAAGAAAAGAAGGAAGGAAAGGAAAGAAGGAAGGAAGGAAGGAATAAAGGCAAAAAAAGCAAAAACGAACTAATAAAGTTGTGTATGTTTGAATTCTCAGACACTTGGCAAGCTGGCACAATATTTCTGTGTTCTGTATCTTCTGTTTTATACAAGAGGGTATTCTCAATCCCCTTCACATAATAACAAATTATCCAACTCTAGAATCAGTCAAGTAAGTGCATTGAGACAGATCCTCAGGAAGACAGCCTAACATAATATCATACGTTTGCTGTTTTTTGCCGTGTATAGACATGAATAGAGAGCATGTTGGGAACTTGCAGTCCTAAGACAAAGTTTCAATCCTAGCTTGCTACATAATGGGTATATGGCCATGTGATCTTAGAAAGTCACTTAATGTCTTTGTTTCAATTATCTCTCTCTGTGTTACAAACTATCCCAAAGCTTAGTGGCTTCAAACGAGAATTCATTAGTTCAGGATTTTGTGGGTCAACAATTTAGACAGCACTTAGCCGGGTGGTCCTTCTGCTAAGCTCGCCTGGGATCACTCAAGTGTCAGCAGCCAGGCAGCTGCTTCCTGAGATCTGGAGAGTCCTGGATGGCCTCATGCACATGTTGGGAGTGTGTTGCTGGCTGTTGGCTGCTCCTCTTTCTCCATGTGAATGCTCATCTTCAAGGCACCTAGCCCAGGCCTCCTCACATGATAGTCTCAGGACGGGAGAGTGAAAATGAAAACTAAGGCCTCAAAGCTGAGACTTAGAACTCCTGCAGTGTCACACTTGCCACATTTTATTGGTGAAAGCTATTCACCAGGACCACCCAGAACCAAAGCCGTGGAGAAGAATCCTTCACCTATGGACAGGATAAGCAGCAATGTCGCATTGCAGTGGGATATGCATACAGGAAGGGGAGGAAACTGTGGCTGTATGTTGCAATCTACCACACTCTCTGAACCTATGTTTCTAAATCCGTAAAATGGGACTAAAATCTCTTATTGGCAGATCAGGATTTTCAGTTTCTTTTTTTTGTTTTTTGTTTTGGGGTGGGGGACGGAGTCTCTTTCTGTCGCCCAGGCTAGAGGTGCAGTAGCGCAATCTCGGCTCACTGCAAGCTCCGCCTCCCGGGTTCACGCCTTTCTCCTGCCTCAGCCTCCCGAGTAGCTGGGACTACAGGCGCCCAACACCACGTCCAGCTAATTTTTTCGTATTTTTAGTAGAGACGGGGTTTCACTGTGTTAGCCAGGATGGTCTCGATCTCCTGAGCTCATGATCCGCCCGCCTCGGCCTCCCAAAGTTCTGGGAACAGGCGTGAGCCACTGCGCCCCGCCTTTCAGTTTCTTTTGGTGTCTGATCATTCTCGTCTTTATCAGGCTATATCCTAGGTCCTCTGTCGGCTTCCTCTATGATTCTTCTTAAAGCTATCTCAACGATGCAGGCATTGGCAAACTCTGTAAAGGCCCAGACAGTAAATTTTTCGGTCTTCGTGGCCATAAGGTCTTTGTCACAATGACTCAACTTTGCATTGCAGCAAAAAAGCAGCCATAGACAATCTATGCATGATTAAGTGTGGCTGTGGTACAATAAAATTTGGTTTAAAAAATAGGCAGTGGACTAACCCCTAATGTATGCCAATGATGTTGATTACCCTCTATCTGCGATGACTTTCTTTAAGTCCATTCTCAGCTGTTTCCTTCATTGCAACTAGAGTAATTTCCAAAACAGAAATTGATCACGTCTCTCACTTATTTAAAATTCTCCATTGCCTCTGATTGATCTCAGGGTAAAGACGGAATCCTGAACATGGGCTGCAAGGCCCTGCAAGATCTCACTTGACCCACTTCTCCAGCTTCATGCTCTTTCACCTTTTTCCTCACTCTCTGAACAGCGGTCTCAGGGCTCCCTTCCTGTTCCTTGAAATTGCCACGCTACCCACTGTTTCACCACCTGGGTAATTCCCCACCTTCCTCTTTACCTAGTTATTTTTGACCTATCCGGTTTGCAGCTCATGTCTCTTATCTTCAGGGAAGTCTTCCTGACCCCAGATGTGATCCAGCCCTCCTGTTAGATCCTGACCAAGTACTCTCAAACTTCTGTCACTTTGCTGCCAGAGTTTTCAATTCTATCATTATTTGTGATAGTTTGGGTTATTGTTCAGAAATTCTTACTCCTCTCTCTGTCTCACTGTGGACAGGGTATACTTTCCACTCTATTAGTTTTGGGCTTGGCCATGGGACCTCACTTGGTCAATGGGATGTTAGTGGATAGGACACGAGTAAAGGCTTGAAGTGTGTTGGTGTAGTAGGACTGGTTCTCTTGCACCTCTGCCATTGCCTTAAGAAGGACATGCACTTGGTCATTTCCTGGTCCTGGAAGAATGAGAGACATAAGGAGCTGAGACACCCCAACTGACCTACAGACCAACAAATGTGATAATTAATGCTTATAGTTGGATGCCACAGAGTTTTAGGATAGTTTATTCTGCAGCAATAGATGACTGATGGAGTTATCTTCTATGAATCTCTCTCACCAGATTGAAAGATGCACAAAGAAAATATGCCTGCTTTGCTCACTGTTGTATTCTTATCGCCTGCTACAGAAGGTGCCTAATTTAATAAATATGTGTCGAATGAATAAATGATTAAATGAGACACTATATGTGGATGCATTTAGTATACTACAGGCACATAGTTGTCACTCAGCAGATGTTTTAAAATGGGTGATATAATGCTTGATAGAATCGGTATTTGGTTCTCTTCTAGACTTGAAAATAATCTGAGCTTTATAACTCAGCTTTATGCACAAGAAAAATGTCCCTAGATCTATAATCAGCTGTGTAGTGACTCTGCAAGCACACTCTTTTACCCAAAGGAAATTTAAGATTATTAAGGAAAATAAAAAATAAATGCAAGTTCAGGAAGTTCTTTGCTTGTGTTACTTTGTTTTCTAATTTTAAATCTTATTCGTTTAAAGTGATAATAAAGAAAGTCATTTGGAGACAGGACAATATTATCACATCTGGAGCAACTTAATAAGATTAGGACAAAGGCTCTATTCTCTTCTTGATGCACATGTGCAGTTCTCATTAACTTTTGTATTATCTTGAGGAAAATATTAGAGAATGTCATGCACCATAAACATTCCACACAAAGGGGGTTAATTAATATGTACATGTAGTATTAATGCAGATGTTAAACATTAACTATGATGAGTGTTCCCTAATAGCTGGTGTCCGTGGACAATTACTGCTTACCAATTTCCACAGTACTTACAAAAAATATAAAACACAGTATAAATTATTACATAATTTTTGAAAATTCAAAATAATTTTTAAATGCCTGAAGATTTATGTGTCCAATAATTTTCTGTGTGAATTCTTAAAAATAAATGTGTACTTTCTATAAAACTATTTAAGATAAACTGAGCCCCTCTCCCACCCCACTGCACCAATCACTTCCCAAACATTCTATATATGTGAAATATTAGATGTTGGGTATTTACATGTTCTTCCAATACCAGTGTGTCTTTTTATATTAATAAACATATTATTAAATGTTAATATATAATATCTACATGGAATTAAGTTTTTCTTTGCAAATAAAACATATATTTGTATGTAAAGAACTTGTGTTTTTCTTCTCCATTCTTTTGTGCCAATTTATGGCTTGTCCATTGGATTTCTAGCATTGCACATTTTAAAATGTTTATATGAAGAAAATATGATTGCAAATATTAACAAGTCAGATATATGGATTTGTAAATTTGTGTATGGTGTTGGAAAACTAAATAATGATATTGCAATGTATGTATTTATGTATCCTGATGCGATATTTAATCTATTAGTCTTAGAATTTCTCTTTCTTTTCAAAATTCTGTGTTGATGATTTGTCATTTGTTTAAAATAAAATAGAGGCCAGGCTCAGTGGCTCATGCCTGTAATACCATTGGAGGCTGAGGTGGGAGGATTGTTTGCACCAAGGAGTTTGAGACCAGCCTGGGCAACACAGACCACTTTCTTTCTACAAAAATAAATAATTAATTTAAATAGAATCTTTTCTGTGACAGACACAGAGATGCACCACTCTGATCCCCCTTCAAGAAAGGAGTTGCTGCCAGAGGATTGTGGTTAGTGGGTAGTTCCTTAAGGATCTATAGCTTTTTGCACTGCAGTCTTGCTTTTCTGGGGAAGTTGGCAGACAACGACAGAGAAAGAGGGTGGTACAAGGATGATTTGATGGAATTTCCATCCCCAAATTGGACTGATGCCTCTAACAGACAATCTTTGCTCCCTGTTGGGCAGAGAGTGACTTTATCAGATCTACGTCACCATCTGACCATTTCCCCTGTCCCATCCTGCCTTCTTTCCTTTTCTTTCATGGATGCTTCCCCCTAATAAACCCTTTGTTTGCCTACCTTCCCCTCAGTGTCTGTCTGTCGGATAATCCAAATGGTACATTATATTTCCCAGGACCTAAGGGACAAACACGAATAAACTTGAGATCTGATTTGAGACGATAAAGTTAGAAAAATTCATTACCTAAACAAACAGTGATAACACCATATGCTGAGCTAGATAGGATAGAAGGGAAAAGTGAGAAAAAGGAATCAGTTCACTTTCTAAGAGATGAAGAAATATTGGTGATAAAGAAATCAGGATAAAAAGCAAAACAGCCTTTACAAACAACCAACAAAATATAGAGGTAAATGCTATTCCAGTACTTTTTTAAAAAGTTCTAAACTATCATATTTGAAATATATAGTTTGGCACAGATTCTGGATTAAAAAGACGATTTTCGTTGTTGTTAAACAAATATATCTTTAAATAAATATGCCCTATAAATGAATCTATTTAACATATATTTAACACTAAAATACAATTTATAGTAGCCATCTGGGCAAAGTTGTGTCAGCCTGTGCTAACATAGGGTGCTAACTGTGCTAACTTCTAAATCAAGTGTTGGAAGGTATTCATTAAAATGATACTCTACCTGCAAAAATGTTAAGCTTGCCACAGACCATTCCATGGATCACATTTTGAGAAACACTGCTCTATGCACAATGCACTAGGGTGAATATGATTCTGATAGTTTTTTTTTTTTTTTTTTGAGACAGAGTCTCGCTCTGTCGCCCAGGCTGGAGTGCAGTGGCGCAATCTCGGCTCACTGCAAGCTCCGCCTCCCGGGTTCACGCCATTCTCCTGCCTCAGCCTCTCCGAGTAGCTGGGACTACAGGCGCCCGCCACCACGCCCGGCTAATTTTTTGTATTTTTAATAGAGATGGGGTTTCACCGTGGTCTCGATCTCCTGACCTCGTGATTCGCTCGCCTCGGCCTCCCAAAGTGCTGGGATTACAAGCGTGAGCCACCGTGCCCGGCCAATTCTGATAGTTTTTAGGTGAAGAAGGAATCACAGTGCAATACAAATTCATCTCTAACGCATAACGGAAGGGGGAAAACAATGGAGAAAAAAGAGACAGACATGGCCCCTGGTTACAATTGGAGAAAATGTAACAAAACAAGTATGCATGTGTTTGCAGTTACTTTAAATAGTTTCAAGTATTTTCATACAAAACCCCTTTATTGTGATGCATTTGCAATAACTGGCACAGTGTGGAGTAAGTTGAAACGTGTGTGATACCATCAGTTCCTGTGGTAGAAGCAGGAAAAATAGTTGACCAATTAAGTGTGCTGTTTTCAGGGCGGCCCTGGAATAGTGATATTAACCCCTCAGCTGCCAGTGCCAAGTTCCTATTGTCAGCTTTTCATGGCCATGCCACAGGAAAAGCGTGTGGCAGGGTGTCCACCTAACATGCATTCATAGATGATAGAAATGCTTCCCTGCACAGCTGAGCTTTGGCATAACATTTTAATTTGTTTCTGTTCTTATATTTCAGAACAAAACAATAACTCCTGCTTTATCATAAGACAAAGAACAATTCTTTGAAAGTTTTGAACAGAGAAGCGTTTCAGAATAAAACCCTTTAGGTGGAAATGGGTGATTACTGACAAAGACAGTTTTCTTAATTAAACTGTGGTCTCTATGCCCCTTTTCTACTGGGTCCTGTCCTTGGGCCTATTTTCAAGAGCAAGAATCCTAGTAAGTGGGTTTAGCCATCAGATATCACCATCCCCCAGGTGATGTCTGACTATCCTGTCCTGCCTTCAGCGAGAATCCTGTCAAGTCTATTTAGCCAGAATCTTCCTTACCCCTGATGCTTCCTCTTAGCAGTTGTATTAGTCCATTCTCATGCTGCTATAAAGAACAGCTTGAAACTGGCTAATTTATAAAGGAAAGAGGTTTAATTGACTCACAGTTAATTACTGCAGAGCTGGGGAGGCCTCAGGAAACTTACAATCATGGTGGAAAGGGAAGCAAACATATCCTTTTTCACATGGCATAAGGAAGAAGAATGAGAGCTGGGCGAAGAGGGAAGCCCCTTATAAAACCATTAGATCTCATGAGAACTTATTCACTATCTCGAGAATAGCATGGAGGAAACTGCCCCCATGATTCGTTTATATCCTACCAGGTTTCTCCCAGGACATGTGAGGATTATGGGAACTACAATTCAAGATAAGATTTCAGTGGGGACACAGCCAAACCATGTCATTCTACCCCTGGCCCCTCCCAAATCTCACATCCTCACATTTCAAAACACAATCATACCCTTGTAACAGTCCCCCAATATCTTAACTCATTCCAGCCATTAACCGAAAGTTCAAGTCTAAGGTTTCATCTGAGACAAGGCAAGTCCCTTCTGCCTATGACCCTGTAAAATCAAAAGCAAGTGAGTTACTTCCTAGATACAATGAGGGGTACAGGCATCAAGTAAATACACCCATTCCAAATGGGAGAAATTGACCAAAACAAAGGGGCTACAGGTCCCATGCAAGTCTGAAATCTAATAGGGCAAGCATTAAACCTTAAAGTTCCAGAATGATCTCCTTTGACTCAGTGTCTCACATCCAGGTCATGCTGATACAAGAGGTGGGCTCCCATTGCCTTGGGCATCTGTGCCTCTGTGGCTTTGGAGGGTACAGCCCCTCTCCCAGCTGCTTTCATGGGTTGGAATTGAGTGTCTATGGCTTTTCCAAGGGCATAGCATAAGCTGTTTGTGGATCTACCATTCTGGAGTCTGGAAGATGCTGGCACTCTTCTCAAAACTTCACTAGGCAATGCTCCAGTGGGGACTCTGTGTGGGGGCTCTGACGTCATATTTCCCTTCAACCTTACCTAACAGAGGCTCTCCATTAGGGCTCTGCCCCTGCAGCAAACTTCTGCCTGGACACCCAGGCATTTCCATACATTCTCTGAAATCTAGATGGAGGTTTCCAGACCTCAGTTCTTGACTTCTACACACTCACAGACCAAAACCATGTGTAAGCTGTCAAGGCTTGGGACTTGCACCCTCTAAAGCAATGGCCTGAGCTGTATGTTGACCCCCTTTAACCACAGCTGAAGCTGAAGCAGCTGGGATGCAGGGCACCATATTCTGAGGCTGCATAGAGCAGGGGGGCCTTTGGATGGGCCCATGAAACTATTTTTTCCTCGTAGGCTTTGGGGCCTGTGATGGGAGGGGCTGCCATGAAGGTCTCTGGCATGCCCTGGAGACATTTTCCCCATTGTCTTGGTGATTAACATTCGGTTCCTCATTACTTATGCAAATTTCTGCAGGGTTTGCATTTCTTCCCAGAAAATGAGGTTTTCTTTTCTCTCATATTGTCAGACTGAAAAATTTTCAAACTTTTATGCTCTGCTTCCTCTTGAATGCTTTGCTGCCTAGAAATTTCTTCTACCAGATACCCTAAATCATCTCAAGTTCAAAGTTCCACAGATCTCTAGGGCAGGGGAAAAATGCCACCAGTCTCTTTGCATAGCAAGAGAGACCTTTACTCCAGTTTCCAACAAGTTTCTTATTGCCCTCTGAGACCAGCTCAGCCTGGACTTCATTTTCCATATTCCTATCAGCATTTTAGTCAGAGCCATTCAACAAGTCTCTAGGAGGCTCCAAACTTTCCCACATTTTTCCGTCTTCTTCCAAGCCTTCCAAATTTTTCTAACCTCTGCCTGTTGCCCAGTTCCAAAGTTGTTTCCACATTTTTGGGTGTCTTTACAGCAGCACCTCACTGTCTGTGGTACCAATTTACTGTATTAGTCTAGTCTCACGCTGCTATAAAAAACTGCCCAAGACTGGGTAATTTATAAAGGAAAGAGGTTTAATTGACTCACAGTTCCACAGCTCTGTGGAGGCCTCAGGAAACATACATCATGGTGGGAGGGGAAGCAAACATGTCCTTCTTTACATGGCAGCAGGAAGGAGAAGCATGAGAACTGAATGAAGGGAGAAGGCCCTTATAAAACCATCAGATCTCATCAGAACTCACTATCACGAAAGTAGCATGGAGGAAACTGCCCCCATGATTCAATTACTTCCCACCAGCTTTCTCCCATGACAAGTGGAGGATTATGGTAACTACAATTCAAGATGAGATTTGGGTGAGGACACAGCCAAATCATACCAGCAGTTTTCCATCCACTGACCCCCATCCTGCTCCTGGTCTATAAATCCCCACTTCTCATACTACAAAACTTCATTGCAGTAGGCCCTTTTTGGATAAATTCCCTCTTACTGTCTCTAACAAGTGTCAGAATTTTTTTAAACATTCGGTGGGTAAGGTTCCTTATTCCATCTCTACTGGGGTTTTCATAAAGGGATTTCCACTATCTTTATCCACCTTTTTCCCACTGCCTGGATCCTTCTTATGTGTCCATAATTATCAGTATTAATTTAAATTTGCCATTGTTTATAATAAATATATATCCACTTATTTTGTTCCACTATACTTTAATGTATTTGTGTCTGTCCTATTCTGCTGATGGTCCCTACCATTGTATCTTCTGGTTCAATGGGAAAGAAAAGGGTATTGGTAGAGCTGGCTTGCACATAACTCATGGCTGGCAACTTAAGTGGTCTAAGCAGTGGAAAGTAGACAAAAGTCATTGATGAAGAGGTAACATGTGTATGGACATCTTCCTGTCAGACATATCATAGTAGATAAAAAAAGGCCTAGAAATACAAACTGACAAACTTCTCTGAGATCAGTGTGCATTTCTCACCTTCCTCTCCAGCTCTCTAATGCACTACAGTCAAGGTAACGACTTGGGAGGGCACTGCTCCACCCATAGTGGGCATGATTTTTGGGTTGGTACAAAGGTGCTTGACTCAAAGAAGAGCAACTGAGGGAATGGTGGAAGAGGGCTTGAAAGAGAGAACACAAAAGCTTGGGCAGGCAGGGTAGGGAAATTAAGGAGAGAGATGGCTATAGTCTGACTGTTTGTGGCCCCTCCAAATTCATATGTTAAAAGCCCTAGCCCCCAAGGTGGTGGTATTAGGAGGTGGGGCCTTTGATAGGTGATGAGGTCATGAGGATGAGCCCTCATGAGCGGGATTAGTGCCCTTAAAAAAGAGGCCTTAGAGAGCTCCCTTGCCCCTTCTGCCATGTGAGGACACAGTAAGAATGTGCTATGAACCAGGAAGCAGGCCCTCACTGGGCAGCAAATCTTCCAGCACCTTGCTCTTGGGCTTCCCAGACTCTGGGACTGTGAGCAATACATGTTTGTTGTTTATAAACTATCCAATGCATGGTATTTTGTTATAGCAGTGTGATCAGAGATCTTCTTACTGGGAATCCACTATGCTTCCAGAATAAGCAAACTCTCTTGAGTGATCTCATTCTGAGAATGGTCCAGCCCAGGAGAGCATCAGGCTTAATTTGCTGAGAAGGGAGGTCTCCCTTACTGCACTTTCTCTCTCCATTGGCCATTAAAGAAATGAACTGACTGGCTGAGATTAGGTCTTTTGTTAGACTTACCTTTTGTAAGTTATTTGCAAATATTTGTATTATTTTCCTTGTAAATTAAACCTCTTTGTATGAATGATGACTGTTTGAAAGATCAGTGGGGTTGGGTGGGGGTGAGAGGAGACAAAGGGAAAGAGGTCTGTATATAGTCTCCATTGAATATAAATAATAATTGCAGGAACATCATAAGGTGATGCATATTCCTAAACACAGCAGCCTGAGCTCTTTAATGCTTTGGAAGGTGATATCAGAATTGCAAATGGAAATTATCTAATTACTTTGAGGAATATTCTGACTCTTCCTTATTGTCTAAAGACTGTCACTGTGTTAGGTACATACATCAAGGACAAATTACAAGCAGTGTTACAGCAGTAGCCCTAGTAGGTTTGTGAGTCAAATAAAAGACCACAATTTATTCTGAAAGGGACAGCAGGAAGGAGAGAAAAATCTATAGATGTTTTTTTCCTCCCCCTACCCCTGGGGTCCTTTATATGCCAATTTTCTATTTAAAGGTGCCAAACAACTCATTTGGAGTTATTAAATGTAAGCTTAAGCTTGTTCTTTGCATAAATGTGTGGCACTATGAGATACAGGCCTACGAGTATAAATTAGATTGTTGCTTCTAGCGCAGACACCTGAATTTGTACCTTTACTTTTAAAAACAAAAAGGAATTACACAGTGTTATGTGTTCCCATTAGCTGTTCAGTAATACCTATGCGGGGAGAGGGATTGACAGGGAAAAGTATGATCCAAGCATTAATATTTATGAGCTTTGTAGGCACACTCTGCCCCTGGAAATAAGAAAATTTAATGAACACATTTGCAAGGTTGAAATGCTCTATGGATGTGACTATGTAATGCCAAAACAATTAGATCATAAATGAAAAATGCAGTGAGTCAACATGCTGGCTAGTTTATCCAATGGCTAAAAATAACGTTAATATTGTTTTCCCACCAAAGTGGGTTCTGAGCTGTCAATCAGTGAGTTAGCATTTCATGGGCACCTACTATTGATCTGTAAGTGACTAGACACCTTCAGCTTCCTCTCCACCCAGTATGGATTTGTAGTCACCTTCTAAAATGATCTGGAGACTTCAATGTCTTAGGCCACCTCTCCAGGATCCTGTCTTGGTTTTTCCCTTGGCCTGTGGTGTCTCCCTCATTGCTCCACACTCTAGCTTATGTCTCTTTCCTCTTAGATAAATTCTGCAGTTTGATGGGGGTGTGAGAAGGAGGTGGAGGTGCCACAAGACAGCTCATACCTATGAATACAAGGCACTTAATGATACTAAGTGGTTGGCTGAGAGCTCAGAGTTCATCTTGGGCCTCAGATATGGTTTTGTTTAGATCACACTTATATTTTTAAAGGTCTTACATAGAGGAAAACGCAAGAGTGACTGCTTTGTTTTATCTTTCAATATCTAATTGAAACCTAGATATTTAGACTTCTGTACATTTGTATCTGATCTTTCATCAAGTCTCGATGATTTTCCTAGTTAACATGTTCTCATCTTTGCCCTTTTCTGTTGTATAAACAATGAATGATTTGGCTGTCCTGTCTCTTTCCTCTGAGAAATGTCTGGTTTTCTCACAGGAGTGGACTCCCAGCTGCTGCTGTTTTCTACTTGACCTTACACACTGGTCCTAAGTGACTGGTCCCAAGAAGGGTAATTCAAGTTAATGCTTATGAAGATTCAAACTTGAAATGAGAGACACAGAAATCAGGAGTAGTCAGAAGTGGGATCACACCTACAGAGACCCCAGACCTGCAAGAGAAGATGCAGGGACCATTGCTGGTGAGGTCCCTGCTCTCCTTGTTCCACTTCTCTGAGAATTGGTTTGCCCACTATTTCTTAGATTCCACAAGACATCCCAATATGCTTGCATTGATTTCTTTTTTGTTTATTTATTTAAGTTAGAGTTGTTTTCTTAAGCAATACGGTAGCCATATTATTTAACAACACAAACAAAGGATCTCAAATGAAGGAGATCCTGTTTTACTAATTAAAAATAGTTCTATCTTGTATATATACAGGAGTGCTAATATTTTTCTCTTTTTGTCTGGTTTGACCAATAAATGAAAAAGAATAAATAGAACACCACCTCAGGAAGGAAATGAAAATGAAGGAGAGGGAATGCATATTTACTGAGAATAAGAAGCACAGATTACTGGAAGGGATATGGTTTTGGAGATAAGGAGACTTGGGCTAAGATTCTGACCTTTCACTTGTAAGCTACGTGACCCTGGACAAATTCCCTCACCTCTCGGGGACTTGTTTCGTTATTTGTGAAGGGGATAAAAATACTAACCTCACTCAACTGTTTTGAAGATTCTCAAAACTCACACAGTGGGAGAAGGTCTTGAAAACTACCAAAAACAATTTCCGAATGGTTCCAAAACTATAATACCATCCTGTGTTGCCAACTGAGGGATTCAAAGGGAAACTGGCCCCTATTACTGGGTGACTTTGTGCCAAGTACCTGACTTCCTTTTTTGCATGATTGATAGTTATTCATGGTCATTTTAGAATCAATTTTCTAGGTAGAGGTGGTGTGTGAGGAAAGAGCAATAACAAGTAATGCACTTTGTAAACTTAGTGAAATAAAATACAGCTGCTTAAAGTGATTCTTTGAGGAAATGATGATTTTCACAGTCAACATTTAACTCGGGAATGACCATAGGACTCAGGAGAGCCTTAGGAGACCTGAGTTCCAGCTCTGAATGTGCCACTGTGTCACTGTATGACATAACTTAATTCTGTCAGCTTTCTTCTCTCAAACAAAAGGATTAGAACAGATATTTAAGTTTCCATCTCCTGTAGAAATAAAGATTTTCACTATTTTTAAGCAGAGATGAGTTTATTAGAGAACTGCGTTGAGATCACCAAAATGTCCCCAGTGGGAGATGGAGGATACGGATCCTGGATGTCATTTTGGAGATTTGTGTGTTTGAGGGGAGGGACTGGGTGTCACAATGGTTGCCAGAGGCCAGTGGCCACATGTCCTGTAACACTGAGGTTTATCCTATGGAACAAAGTATTGTCCCCTGTCTGTAGGATGGTTCTCTGCGTGGCCTTAGACTGACCCAATTCTCCTTCTTTCTTCCTTGTAGTTCTTATGAGTAACTGTAGAATGCGCTGGGAATGCAACATTCTGTGATAGGGAGGAACCAGCCAGAATAGCCTAGACTCTCTGTTCCAGTCCCCGCTGAAAACAGGATATCCTTAAACACTTTAGTTCAGTGTGTCATGTTATCTTGGGGTATAAAACCCAGACTGGGCTGCCTGCTGAGGTCCTTCAACAAAAGAGACACATGCAGATGAGACTCCGTCCATCCCAGGCAGCTCTCCTGAGCCATGGGGGACAGGCTTGAAATGACTCCTAGGCTTCTGGTGACCCTTGTCACCTATCTGTGAGTAATAAACCAACTTCATGTAATTTGTGTGAGTGAATGTTCTGTCTGAGCAGGCTTGGGCAAGTAGTGTAAGTGCAGCCCAAGACTCAGTGGGCTGAAGTGGTAACCGGTGCACAGTGAACCTGCTTTGCACTGTCCTGTACAATTTAAACTCCCTGAACTTTCATATAGATGAGAAACATGTTTGCAATGATCTGAGTCTAAAGCAGAACTCTATTTAACATATGAAAGCAAACTGTTTTCTGTATAGTTTTAATATACACTGAATTTTCCAATAACGTAATTATTGGGTAAATTATGAATATTGTGTTTTGTTCTCTTTGGATCTTGACTATGAGAAGTGCACCATTTCAGATGCATTCCAAATGCTCATGGGATAAGGTGTCAGTAGCATTCACAGTAGCATTCTAGTTTTATGACTAGAGGCAGTGTCTGACAACTGTAGATGTCTTCTAGTGCAGCTGTGATAATATATTCTAAATGACCTTCCCTGTATGTCTCCTTGATATTTCAGTTTACTTGTGAAGTTTATTTATTTTAAAATTTTAGTTGGTAGATAGGTTGCATTAGTCCATTTGAATTGCTATGAAGAAATATCTGAGGCTGGGTAATTTACAGAGAAAAGGGGTCTAATTGGCTCACGGTTCTGCAGGCTGTGTAGGAAGCATGGCGTCAGCCTCTGCTTCCGGTGAGGCCTCAGGAAGCTCCCGCTCATAGCAGAAGGCAAAGGGGGAACAGATGTGTCACATGGAGAGAAAGGAAGCAAGAGAGAAGGAGCATGAGAGAGGAAGGAAGTGTCAGTCTCTTTTAAACAGGTAGATAATGCATGAACTCATAGAATGAGAAATTATTTGTTACTGCGAGGATAGCACCAAGCTATTCATGAGGGACACACCCCCATGACCCAATCATCTCCCATTAGGCCCCACCTCCAATACTGGTGATCACATTTCAACATGAGATTGGAGAGAACACACATCCAAGACATATCATAGGATATACTACCCATGGATTCTACTTCATGACGATAAAAGAGATAATTGTTAAAAGAGGGCATTGAATTTGATGGAGTTGAGATTTACTGGTCCCACATCAGTCGAAGGATACTGGCAACCCCAGATAGTCTCAAAACTGCAATGAGGAGGATGTGGAAAGTGTCTTTACAGGATCTGAGAAGAAAGTACAGGGGATTTACTCTTAGCTTAATTTAACGGTAATAAACTACCTGCACCTGGTGAGAAAGGGCCCATTTCATTTCCTTTTAATTGTGCCTAATCACACCTGTACATTCGTAGCGTTTCTAGTCTTGGATGAATTTATCTTAAACTGTCAATGCTCAAAGTCTCAGGCCTAGGAAAAGTCAGGCAGTTAGCCCTATGCTGTTTGAGCTTTAGGCGTCACAGTGACAGGCAAGAGCTACTGAATGTTAGGCAGAGCATCCTTCCAGGAGGATGTCATCAGCCGCCACAGTGCAGCTGACCTGCTTTAAGCCTGTGCAGCCTACAAGCATCACAGGCCTCTTACCAGACTCTCCTTCAACCCTTCTTGCTTCCAGTTTATCCATACTCAGCAAGTCAAGAAGAAAATCATTTAGTCTGTGTTCAAACCTACAGCCATTAGAGCAATAGCCATGAGAAGAAGGGAGATAATTCTAACGGAGAGTGGAGAGGAGCTCAGGGCTTTTGTCTTGGCACCACTGCCAGAAATGAGCAGGTGACAAATAAGAGACATTCACAAATAATCACTTTTGAGCCTTTCTCAAGAGTAGATTCCAACATTTTTGTTGTTTGTATTAATGGTAGAGAATTATGCATATAAATTTGTTTGTGGTCTGCTTTTTAAAAGGTATGCGTGCCTGTAATCCCAGCTACTCAGGTGGCTGAAGCATAAGAATAGCTTGGACCCGGGAGGCAGACATTGTAGTGAGCCGAGACTGCGCCACTGCACTCCAGCCTCCAGCCTGGGTGACAGAGCGAGACTCTTCTCCAAGAAAAAAAAAAAAAAAAAAAAAAAAAAAGTTTGTATAGAAGAAATAAACCGTGAAATCCTAGTTACCACTGATATTCTGATCTATTGTCTTTACATCTTCTTTTTAGAAGGCATTTTCCAAATATTTCTAGTATTTTCTTTCTTTTCCTTTCTTTCTTTCTTTCGTTTAGTAAACCCAAAAGCTAAATATTGCAACCTTAATAAAGCAAGGGTGAATCTGGCAACGGATACTAACATTAAGAGTAACACAGTGGGCATCTCCACTTTCGGTATATCCTTTATGGTTGTTGGTATGTGTTGAGCAATTTTTAGGTAATAAAATTGTAATGAACTTTCTAAATGAGAATGTCTCTGCTGACTGTTCCATGAGAAAAATGGAAGTAATTTGGAAGAAGTGAGACTGGCTGTTACCCTCACTTTCACTCTCTCTGTCTTGCTCACTCACTTGAAATACCCCTTTGTTCCTGAAAACCTCTTATCAACTTCAAACCCTAGGCCTACGAAATGATGCTTTTGTCATGCTGTATATAACCTGCTCACTGCATTGTGAAAAAGACAGATTCTCTTTTATTTTCAACATAGAAAAAAAGATAGATAGCTGGATTTCTTCAAGGAAAGGGTGAGAGGTGGATACACCAAATTGCTCAAAAAGAAAAGTCGAGGGAGGGATGTTAAATGAATTTCCTCCCAGGAAACTCTAGTGGAGGATTACAGTAAACATGCACAATTCCAGATGAAGGACAGCTCCCTGAACTCAGGGCTAAAGGCACCCATGGAGCCCTGGATGGAAACTTCAGGATAAGGCAATCGTTTCTGTGCCTTCTAATTTCCTGGAAGGAATCACTTTGAAGTTGTCCTTTCTGAAAATGTCAGTTACATCCAGCTAACGTGATTATTAGATATAGAACCAAAGGCCTTTCTTCACTCTATTGGAAAGAGTCATTTTTGCAGGTTTGGAAGTTGTCATTTCCACATGGACAAAAGATAGAGTGCTAGATTTTAGCTATGAGGGGAGGGGAGAGATTTGTGCTAAAGAAAAACCTCTGTAATTGCATTATTTTTTCTAGAAGGTGACTTTTCTTTGATCAACAAATATACTGCTTCTGGGACAATGATATCTCAATTACTCCCCAGACATTTTCTGACACAGCTGCCAGAGCTGGCAGAATTTGAGGTGGGTGAACTCCCCCCATCCCTGTCCTCACTACTTACAGTAGCGCATGTTGAACTTGCCTCACTCTGTTCTCTTCTACTTTTTATGAAACCCACTTAGCACTTAATTACACATTGCCTAGAACCACTGCCTGTATTAGACAGAGCTCTTTCAGGCAAGAGTTAGGAACCCAAATTAACCTACTTCAAAAAAAAAAAAAAAGAAAAAAAAAAGAAAAAAAAGAGAGAATGTATTGGTTCTCGTAACAAAAAGTCCAGGGGGTAGTTGATATCAGGCACATCTAGATCTTGGGACTCAATTGATGTGGCTAGGATTCATCATTTCTCCTAAGCTGCTTCTCCTCTATGGTTTGACGTAACTCAGGCAGGCTCTTGCCGTGTGTTAGCAAGATGGCCCCAGAAGAAAGATCCTCTTTCAAAAAAGTTCCAAAAGTAGAGCTGATTAGCATTCATGGAAAGTTTAATATGTACCAAGCGTGGTTTTAAGCACTTTGCCCTTATCATCTTACCTAAACTGTCTCACCATCCTATGGCTAGAAATTATTTTCCCAATTTCCTACCCAAGAAACTGGAGCCATCAGAGAGCAGATAACTTGCCAAGTTCTTACACCTGGTAATTAGTGAAGCTAGGATTTGAACCCAGGTAGTCTTCTGCTTAACTACTATACTGTAATTGAATCTACTCATATTGGGTTGGTTTGGATTATATGCCCATCCCTGGGCCAATTACTGTGGCCATGGCTGGGATGCTCTGACTGGCCAGGCTTGGATCACTGTTTACTCGTACACTGAACGTAGGTTCAATTCCACCGAAAACAAGTGGACTGAGAGTGGGAGAGACATGTGTTTTCCCGAAGGGAAACCAGAAGGGAAAACAGATTCTGTGCAGAACAAATCATGTGATGTCCACTACACTGTCCATTGTTTCACATGTGTTGGTTTCCTCTAATAAGAGAAACATATAACCCAATATTGGGTATATATTAGATGTTGAATGATTGATTCATTGATGAACTATTCTTTTAGAGAGATGGATTTTGAGGTTAAGTAAATGTTCTTTGTTTTTTTTTTTTGATATGGGGTCTTAAGGCTCTGTTACCCAGGCTGGGGTGCAGTGGTGCGATCTTAGCTCACTGTAGCCTTGACCTCCTGGGCTCAAGTGATCCTCATGCCTCAGCCTCCTGAGTAACTGGGACTACAAGTGTGGGCCACCACATCTGGCTAATGGTTTTTTGTTTTGTTTTTGTAGAGATGGAGTCTTGCTATGTTGATCAGGCTGGTCTCTGGTCTTGAACTCCTGGCCTGAAGTGATTCTCCTGCTTTGGCCTCCCAAAGTGCTGGGGTTACAGGCATGAGCTACCATGCCCATCAAGTGGCTCTTGTTGAACCTGTAATATGTTATGGTTGTGGCAAAAGAACTGGAGATAAAAAGTGTTAAGTCACCCTTGATTTCACAGTGGATCATTTTAGGGACCATGAGCTTGTTGCCCAGAACTCTGTAGGAACACTTCAAATGCCATATTTTTACATATCTAAGTGACTATCTTACTTAGTATGCAATATGAAGTTTTCTAAAATGTCTCTAAGCAAGCCAATATAGTGAATGATAACCTCACTATGTTTCATTTAAGAAATTCATGGGAAAAGAGCTATGGAAGGTGAAGGGAGGAATTGTTGGGCTTTGAGGGGAAAGAGTTAAGAACTGTGGAATGAGCTCCCCGCTTGGGGCCAGGAGGAGGGCTGCGTAGTACAAGCTGGGATGGAGTGAGGGGGAGACTCAACAGTAGCCTAATACTGAAGTGGAACTTCATGTTCTGAAAGCAAGTTGGCTGTGTGACTTGGTTTAGTCACTGGCTGCCAGAAGAACCATGATGAGTAATAGAGGTGGAAATATGACACACTGGCGGATAGAGGCCGACAGGAATGCCACCACTCCATTCACTCATGTTCCACCTGGCAAATGAAGTATCACAAGCACATGCCAGAGGAACCGAATTCTCTAGGGTGAGTCAGGTATAGCTTTTTGAAGAGGTGACCTTTAAATTGAGACTAAAGGATTGTCGAATAGGAACAGCTCCGATCTCCAGCTCCCAGCCCCAGCGACACAGAAGACGGATGATTTCTGCATTTCTGCTTGAGGTACCGGTTTCATCTCACTAGGGAGTGCCTAACACTGGGTGCAGGACAGTCGGTGAAGCGCACTGTGCGCGAGCCGAAGCAGGGCGAGGCATTGCCTCACTCGGGAAGTGCAAGGGGTCAGGGAGTTCCCTTTCCTAGTCAAAGAAAGGGGAAACAGACGGCACCTGGAATATCGGGTCAGTCCCACCCCAATACTGCGCTTTTCCAACGGGCCTGGAAAACGGCACACTAGGAGATTGTGTCCCGCACCTGGCTCGGAGGGTCCTGTGCCCACGGAGTCTCGCTGATAGCTAGCACAGCAGTCTGAGATCAAGCTGCAAGGCGGCAGTGAGGCTGGGGGAGGGGCGCCTGCCATTGCCCAGGCTTGCTTGGGTAAACAAAGCAGCCAGGAAGCTCGAACTGGGTGGAGCCCACCACAGCTCAAGGAGGCCTGCCTGCCTCTATAGGCTCCACCTCTGGGGGCAGGGCACAGACAAACAAAAACTCAGCAAGAACCTCCAAAGACTTAAAGGTCCCTGTCTGACTGACAGCTTTGAACAGAGTAGTGGTTCTCCCAGCACGCAGCTGGAGATCTGAGAACGGACAGACTGCCTCCTAAAGTGGGTCCCTCACCCCTGAGCAGCCTAACTGGGAGGCACCCCCCCAGTAGGGACAGACTGACACCTCATTCAACCGGGTACTCCTCTGAGACAAAACTTTCAGACGAACTATCAGACAGCTGAATTTGTGGGCTCACGAAAATCCGCTGTTCTGCAGCCACCGCTGCGGACACCCAGCCAAACAGGGTCTGGAGTGGACCTCTAGTAAACTCCAACAGACCTGCAGCTGAGGGTCCTGTCTGGTAGAAGGAAAACTAACAAACAGAAAGGACTTCAACACCAAAAACCCATCTGTACATCACCATCACCAAAGACAAAAAGTAGATAAAACCACAAAGATGGGGAAAAAACAGAGCAGAAAAACTGGAAACTCTAAACAACAGAGCACCTCTCCTCCTCCAAAGGAACGCAGTTCCTCACCAGCAACGGAACAAAGCTGGATGGAGGATGACTTTGATGAGTTGAGAGAAGAAGGCTTCAGACGATCAAACTACTCTGAGCTACGAGAGGAAATTCAAAACAATAGCAAAGAAGTTAAAAACTTTGAAAAAAAATTAGAAGGATGGATAACTAGAATAACCAATGGAGAGAAGGGCTTAAAGGAGCTGATGGAGCTGAAAGCCAAGTTTCGAGAACTACGCGAAGATTGCAGAAGCCTCAGTAGCAGATGCGATCAACTGGAAGAAAGGGTATCGCTGATGGAAGATGAAATGAATGAAATGAAGAGAGAAGGGAAGTTTAAAGAAAAAAGAATAAAAAGAAATGAACAAAGCCTCCGAGAAATTTGGGACTATGTGAAAAGACCAAACCTACGTCTGATTGGTGTACCTGAAAATGATGGGGAGAATGGAACCAAGTTGGAAAACACTCTGCAAGATATTATCCAGGAGAACTTCCCCAATCTAGCAAGGCAGGCCAACATTCAGATTCAGGAAATACAGAGAACGCCACAAAGATACTCCTCGAGAAGGGCAACTCCAAGACACATAATTGTCAGATTCACCAAAGTTGAAATGAAGGAAAAAATGTTAAGGGCAGCCAGAGAGAAAGGTCGGGTTACCCACAAAGGGAAGCCCATCAGACTAACAGCTGATCTCTCAGCAGAAACTCTACAAGCCAGAAGAGAGTGGGGGCCGATATTCAACATTCTTAAAGAAAAGAATTTTCAACCCAGAATTTGCTATCCCGCCAAACTAAGCTTCATAAGTGAAGGAGAAATAAAATACTTTACAGACAAGCAAACGCTGAGTGATTTTGTCACCACCAGGCCTGCCCTAAAAGAGCTCCTGAAGGAAGCACTAAACATGGAAAGGAACAACCGATACCAGCCACTGCAAAAACATGCCAAATTGTAAAGACCGTCGAGGCTAGGAAGAAACAATAGCAACTAACGAGCAAAATAACCAACTAACATCATAATGACAGGATCAGATTCACACATAACAATATTAACGTTAAATGTAAATGGGCTAAATGCTCCAATCAAAAGACACAGACTGGCAAACTGGATAAGGAGTCAGGACCCATCAGTGTGCTGTATTCAGGAAACCCATCTCACGTGCAGAGACACACATAGACTCAAAATAAAGGGATGGAGGAAGATCTATCAAGCAACTGGAAAACAAAAAAAGGCAGGGGTTGCAATCCTAGTCTCTGATAAAATAGACTTTAAACCAACAAAGATCAAAAGAGACAAAGAAGGCCATTACATAATGGTAAAGGGATCAATTCAACAAGAAGAGCTAACTATCCTAAATATATATGCACCCAACACAGGAGCACCCAGATTCATAAAGCAAGTCCTCAGTGACCTACAAAGGGACTTAAACTCCCACACAATAATAATGAGAGATTTTAACACCCCACTGTCAACATTAGACAGATCAATGAGACAGAAAGTTAACAAGGATATCCAGGAATTGAACTCAGCTCTACATAAAGTGGACCTAATAGACATCTACAGAACTCTCCACCCCAAGTCAACAGAATATACATTTTTTTCAGCACCACACCACACCTATTCCAAAATTGACCACATAGTTGGAAGTAAAGCTCTCCTCAGCAAATGTAAAAGAACAGAAATTATAACAAACTGTCTCTCAGACCACAGTGCAATCAAACTAGAACTCAGGATTAAGAAACTCACTCAAAACCGCTCAACTACATGGAAACTGAACAACCTGCTCCTGAATGACTATTGGGTACATAATGAAATGAAGGCAGAAATAAAGATGTTCTTTGAAACCAACGAGAACAAAGATACAACATACCAGAATCTCTGGGACACATTCAAAGCAGTGTGTAGAGGGAAATTTATAGCACTAAATGCCCACAAGAGAAAGCAGGAAAGATCCAAAATTGACACCCTAACATCACAATTAAAAGAACTAGAAAAGCAAGAGCAAACACATTCAAAAGCTAGCAGAAGGCTAGAAATAACTAAAATCAGAGCAGAACTGAAGGAAATAGAGACACAAAAAACCCTTCAAAAAATTAATGAATCCAGGAGCTGGTTTTTTGAAAAGATCAACAAAATTGATGGACCGCTAGCAAGACTAATAAAGAAGAAAAGAGAGAAGAATCAAATAGATGCAATAAAAAACGAAAAAGGGGATATCACCACCGATCCCACAGAAATACAATCTACCATCAGAGAATACTACAAACACCTCTATGCAAATAAACTAGAAAATCTAGAAGAAATGGATAAATTCCTTGACAAATACACCCTCCCAAGACTAAACCAGGAAGAAGTTGAATCTCTGAATAGACCAATAACAGGTTCTGAAATTGTGGCAATAATCAATAGCTTACCAACCAAAAAGAGTCCAGGACCTGACGGATTCACAGCTGAATTCTACCAGAGGTACAAGGAGGAACTGGTACCATTCCTTCTGAAACTATTCCAATCGATAGAAAAAGAGGGAATCCTCCCTAACACATTTTATGAAGCCAGCTTCGTCCTGATACCAAAACCTGGCAGAGGCATAACCAAAAAAGAGAATTTCCGACCAATATCCTTGATGAACATTGATGCAAAAATCCTCAATAAAATACTGGCAAACCGAATCCAGCAGCACATCAAAAAGCTTATCCACCATGATCAAGTGGGCTTCATCCCTGGGATGCAAGGCTGGTTCAACATACGCAAATCAATAAATGTAATCCAGCATATAAACAGAACCAAAGACAAAAACCACATGATTATCTCAATAGATGCAGAAAAGGCCTTTGACAAAATTCAACAACCCTTCATGCTAAAAACTCTCAATAAATTAGGTATTGATGGGACGTATCTCAAGATAATAAGAGCTATCTATGACAAACCCACAGCCAATATCATACTGAATGGGCAAAAACTGGAAGCATTCCCTCTGAAAACTGGCACAAGACAGGGATGCCCTCTCTCGCCACTCCTATTCAACATAGTCCTGGAAGTTCTGGCCAGAGCAATCAGGCAGGAGAAGGAAATAAAGGGTATTCAACTAGGAAAAGAGGAAGTCAAATTGTCACTGTTTGCAGATGACATGATTGTATATCTAGAAAACCCCATTGTCTCAGCCCAAAATCTCCTTAAGCTGATTAGCAACTTCAGCAAAGTCTCAGGATACAAAATTAATGTACAAAAATCACAAGCATTCTTGTACACCAATAACAGACAAACAGAGAGCCAAATCATGAGTGAACTCCCATTCACAATTGCTTCAAAGAGAATCAAATACCTAGGAATCCAACTTACAAGGGATGTGAAGGACCTCTTCAAGGAGAACTACAAACCACTGCTCAATGAAATCAAAGAGGATACAAACAAATGGAAGAACATTCCATGCTCATGGGTTGGAAGAATCAATATCGTGAAAATGGCCATACTGCCCAAGGTTATTTATAGATTCAATGCCATCCCCATCAAGCTACCAATGACTTTCTTCACAGAATTGGAAAAAACTACTTTAAAGTTCATATGGAACCAAAAAAGAGCCCGCATTGCCAAGTCAATCCTAAGCCAAAAGAACAAAGCTGGAGGCATCATGCTACCTGACTT